>NW_019227813.1:0-247 GCF_002742605.1 Olea europaea var. sylvestris
TTTGAGCCAATTCCGACGCAGTCGCGAAAAATGACAAAATTGCCACCGGCGCAATTTTTGTTACCGGTCAACCGGTTAAATTTGAGCGAATTCCGACGCAATCACGAAAAATGACGAAAATGCCCCCGGCGCGATTTTTGATTCCGATCAACCGGTCAAATTTTTGCCATTTCCGACACAGTCGGAAAAAATGACGAAATTGCCCCCGGCGCGATTTTTGTTTCCGATCAATCTGTCAAATTTTAGC
>NW_019227813.1:572-4331 GCF_002742605.1 Olea europaea var. sylvestris
CTGTTTCCGATCAACCTGTCAAATTTGAGCGAATTCCGACGCAGTCGCGAAAAATGACGAAATTACCGCCGGTGCCATTTTTGTTACCGGTCAACGTGTCAAATTTGAGCCAATTCCGACGCAGTCGCTAAAAATGACGAAATTGCCCCCGGCGCAGTTTTGTTACCGGTCAACCGGTCAAATTTTAGCGAATTCCGACGCAATCGCGAAAAATGACGAAATTGCCCCCGGCGCGATTTTTGTTTCCGATCAACCTGTCAAATTTTAGCCAATTCCGACACAGTCGAGAAAAATGAAGAAATTGCCCCCGACGCGGTTTTTGTTCCCTACAACCTGTCAAATTTGAGCCAATTCCGACGCAGTCGCGAAAAATGACCAAATTACCGCCGGCGCCATTTTTGTTACCGGTCAACCTGTCAAATTTGAGCCAATTCCGACGCAGTCGCTAAAAATGACGAAATTGCCCCCGGCGCAGTTTTTTTTACCGGTCAACCGGTCAAATTTTAGCGAATTCCGACGCAATCGCGAAAAATGACGAAATTGCCCCAGACGCGATTTGCAAAAATTGACGAAATTGCCCCCGGCGGGGTCTTTGTTCCCGATCAACCTGTCAAATTTTAACCAATTTCGACACAGTCGCGAAAAATGACGAAATTGCCCATGGCGCGGTTTTTGTTTCCGATCAACCTGTCAAATTTTAGCCAATTCCGACACAGTCCAGAAAAATGACGAAATTGCCCTCGGCCCGATTTTTGTTCGCGATCAACCTGTCAAATTTTAACCAATTCCGACACAGTCGAGAAAAATGACGAAATTGCCCCCGGTGCGATTTCTGTTTCCGATCAACCTGTCAAATTTGAGCCAATTTTGACGCAGTCGCGAAAAATGATGAAATTGCCCCCGGCGCGATTTTTGTTTCTGGTCAACCTGTAAAATTTGAACTAATTCCGACGCAGTCGTGAAAAATGACGAAATTGCCCCGGGAGCGATTTTTGTTTCCGGTCATCCTGTGAGATTTTAGCTAATTCCGACACAGTCGAGAAAAGTGACGAAATTGCCCCCGTTGCGGTTTTTGTTCCCGATCAACTTGTAAAATTTTAGCCAATTCCGGAACAGTCGCGAAAAATGACCAAATTGCCCCAGGCTCGATTTTTGATCCGGATCAACCTGTCAAATTTTAGCCAATTTCGGCACAGTCGCGAAAAATGACGAAATTGCCCCGGCGCGATTTTTGTTCTCGATCAACCTCTCAAATTTCAGACAATTCCCACATAGTCGAGAAAAATGACGAAATTGCCCACGACACGATTTTTGTTCCCGATCAACCTGTCAAATTTTAGCCAATTCCGACACAGTCGCCAAAAATGACGAAATTGCCCACGGCGCGATTTTTGTTTCCGATCAGCCTTTCAAATTTGAGCCAATTCCGACGCAGTCGCGAAAAATGACGAAATTGCCGCCGGCGCCATTTTTGTTACCGGTCAACCTGTCAAATTTGAGCCAATTCCGATGCAGTCGCGAAAAATGACGAAATTACCCCCGGCGCAATTTTTGTTACCGGTCAACCGGTCAAATTTTAGCGAATTCCTATGCAATCGCAAAAAATGACGAAATTGCCCCAGACGCGGTTTCTGTTTCCGATCAACCTGTCAAATTTGAGCGAATTCCGACGCAATCGCGAAAAATGACGAAATTGCCCCCGGTGCGATTTTTGATTCCGATCAACCGGTCAAATTTTTGCCATTTCCGACGCAGTCGGAAAAAATGACGAAATTGCCCCCGGCGCGATTTTTGTTTACGATCAATCTGTCAAATTTTAGCCAATTCCGACACAGTCGAGAAAAATGACGAAATTGCCCCGTCGCGGTTTTTGTTCCAGATCAACCAGCCAAATTTTAGCCAATTCCGATACAGTCGAGAAAAATGAAGAAATTGCCCCCGACGCGGTTTTTGTTCCCTATCAACCTGTCAAATTTGAGCCAATTCCGACGCAGTCGCGAAAAATGACGAAATTGCCCCCGGCGCCGTTTTTGTTGCCGGTCAACCGGTCAAATTTTAGCGGATTCCGACGCAATCGCGAAAAATGACGAAATTGCCCCAGACGCGATTTCTGTTTCCGATCAACCTGTCAAATTTGAGCGAATTCCGACGCAATCGCGAAAAATGACGAAATTGCCCCCGGCGCGATTTTTGTTTCCGATCAACCTGTCCAATTTTAGCTAATTCCGACACAGTCGAGAAAAATGACGAAATTGCCCCCGGCGCGGTTTTTGTTCGCGATCAACCTGTCAAATTTTAACCAATTCCAACACAGTCGAGAAAAATGACGAAATTGCCCCCGGCGCGGTTTCTGTTTCCGATCAACCTGTCAAATTTGAGCCAATTTCGACGCAGTCGCGAAAAATGATGAAATTGCCCCCGGCGCGATTTTTGTTTCTGGTCAACCTGTAAAATTTGAACCAATTCCGACGCAGTCGCGAAAAATGACGAAATTGTCCCGGGAGCGATTTTTGTTTCCGGTCATCCTGTTACATTTTAGCTAATTCCGACACAGTCGAGAAAAGTGACGAAATTGCCCCCGTTACGGTTTTTGTACCCGATCAACTTGTAAAATTTTAGCCAATTCCGGAACAGTCGCGAAAAATGACCAAATTGCCCCAGGCTCGATTTTTGATCCGGATCAACCTGTCAAATTTTAGCCAATTCCGGCACAGTCGCGAAAAATGACGAAATTGCCCCGGCGCGATTTTTGTTCCCGATCAACCTCTCAAATTTCAGACAATTCCCACACAGTCGAGAAAAATGACGAAATTGCCCACAGCGCGATTTTTGTTCCCGATCAAGCTGTCAAATTTTAGCCAATTCCGACATAGTCGCCAAAAATGACGAAATTGCCCACGGCGCGATTTTTGTTTCCGATCAGCCTGTAAAATTTGAGCCAATTCCGACGCAGTCGCGAAAAATCTCGAAATTGCCGCCGGCGCCATTTTTGTTACCGGTCAACCCGTCAAATTTGAGCCAATTCCGACGCAGTCGCGAAAAATGACGAAATTGCCGCCGGCGCCATTTTTGTTACCGGTCTACCCGTCAAATTTGAGCCAATTCCGACGCAGTCGCGAAAAATGACAAATTTGCCACCGGCGCAGTTTTTGTTACCGGTCAACCGGTTAAATTTTAGCGAATTCCTACGCAATCGCGAAAAATGACGAAATTGCCCAAGACGCGGTTTCTTATTCCGACCAACCTGTCAAATTTGAGCGAATTCCGACGCAATCACGAAAAATGACGAAAATGCCCCCGGCGCGATTTTTGATTCCGATCAACCGGTCAAATTTTTGCCATTTCCGACACAGTTGGAAAAAATGACGGAATTGCCCCCGGCGCGATTTTTGTTTCCGATCAATCTGTCAAATTTTAGCCAATTCCGACACAGTCGAGAAAAATGAAGAAATTGCCCCCGACGCGGTTTTTGTTCCCTATCAACCTGTCAAATTTGAGCCAATTCCGACGCAGTCGCGAAAAATGACGAAATTACCGCCGGCGCCATTTTTGTTACCGGTCAACCTGTCAAATTTGAGCAAATTCCGACGCAGTCGCTAAAAATGACGAAATTGCCCTCGGCGCAGTTTTTGTTACCGGTCAACCGGTCAAATTTTAGCGAATTCCGACGCAATCGCGAAAAATGAAGAAATTGCCCCAGACGCGATTTCTGTTTCCGATCAACCTGTCAAATTTGAGCGAATTCGGACGCAGTCGCGA
>NW_019227814.1:0-467 GCF_002742605.1 Olea europaea var. sylvestris
TTTGATAGATGGGCGTGGTTTGAATTCGATGTCAAATTCTCCAAGCTCGATCGCCCATTTCATCAGTCTTCCTGAGACGTTCGGCTTCTGAAGTATATGCGTAAGTGGTTGATTAGTGAGCACCACAATAGGGTAAGACTGAAAATACTGCCGGAGTTTTCGTGCTGCTATCACCAAGGCAAGGGCAAGTTGTTCTGCCAAAGTATACCTTGTTTCCACATCTAGTAGGACCTTGCTTACATAGTAGATAGGTTGTTGGACTCTGTTAACCTGTTTCACGAAGACCCCGCTGATCGCGTTTTGAGATACGACCAAGTACAAAAATAAGGTGTCACCAGGCTCAGGCCTAGTGAGAACAGGAGGAGATGCCAATGTTTGCTTGAGCTCCTAAGAACCTTTCTCACAGTCTTCACTCCAATCAAAGCCTTGGTTTCCTCTGAGGACTTTGAAGAAGGGATAGCACCTGT
>NW_019227814.1:831-4331 GCF_002742605.1 Olea europaea var. sylvestris
CGAAAGGCATGACCTTATAACAGTATATGGTGGAATCGGCCATGAAAGACGTCTTTTCTTGATCTTCCTTGGCCATGAGGATTTGATGATAAACAGAAAATGCATCCAAGAAGCTGTATAGCTTATGTCCAGACGTGATATCCACTAAGTTGTCAATCCGTGGTAGGGGATAACTATCCTTTGGACATGCTTTGTTAATATTTGTGAAGTCAATGGAGACCCTCCACTTACCATTGGCCTTCTTCACTAAAACAACATTGGCAATACAATCGGGATATTGGACCTCCCGAATGAATTGAGCACTGACGAGTTTGTTAATTTCTTCTCGAATGACCTCTCGACATTCTGGGGCAAACTGTCTTTTCCTCTGCTTTACTGGTTTGGTCCCTGGGCTAATGTTAAGCCTGTGGACTGCAATTTTGGGGTCTATCCTTGGCATATCCTCAACCTTCTAGTAAAAAACGTCAATGTTGCGAGATAAGCAACTAATAAGTTCTGTCTTTAGGGTGACGTCAAGATCCCGACCAATCGTCACCTTCTTATCATGCTCGAGCTCGATTTCCATCAATTCTTCGACAGGAGCAAGTCTGACTTGTTGCCCGATCTCGAGCTCCGTCCTTGAGATTTACATGATGTCGTTATTTATTTTCCGAATGCTAGCAACATAGCATTGTCTGGTAGCTGTTTGGTCTCCATGCACGACCCCAACGCCATTACTTGTTGGAAACTTCATGGCTTGGAGGAAGGTAGACACAATGGTTTTGATCTTGTTCAGGAGTGGTCTTCCCAGAATAGCGTTATAGGCCAATGAGACACGTACCACTTGAAAAGATGTCATCTCCGTAACCTGTTTTTGGCCAGAACCCAAAGTTAGAGGCAGCTCGATGACACCCTCTGGAATGATGACTCCTCTCCCAAACCCCTGGAGAGGAGTTTTAACCGCTTTGAGCTGCTGAGATGAGATTTCCATTTTGGCGAAAGCCTTTTGTGAAAATATATTGGACGCACTCCCGTTGTCAACCAAGATTCTCTTTACTTCAAAATTGGCCACAATCGCTGAGATGACCAAAGCATCATCATGTGGAAGTGATACACCTTCCAAGTCCCTGGTTCCAAAAGTAATATCCTCCAGCTTTCCATGAGGCATCCCAGAGGCCAAGGTATATTGTCAGGCATATTGTTTTCTTCCACTGTTCGAGTCTCATCTCGAGGCAATACCCCCAATGATGATATTGATGGTTCCAGCAGTGGGTTGACCATCCCTTTTTGCTTCAGGGGCTCTTTCCCTACCACGATCGTTCCTCGGGCGTTTGTCATTACCGACGTAGGAACTCAGGAGTCCTCTTTTAATAGGGGCTTCAATCTCCCGTTGCAGGGCCTTACAGTTTTTCGTGGTATGCCCATGATCCCGATGGAACTCACAGTACGTGTTCATGTCCCTGGATTCGAGTGGTGACCTCATTCTGGCAGGTCATTTGAGTTCCTTCATATCCTTGATCTCCATCAATACATTTGTTTTTGACGTATTTAAACACGTGAATGACGTCGGGGGAACCTCCTGTCTCTGTTTTCTCCGAGGTGGTTCTTAACGGGGGTTCGGGTCGTGCTGTCATTTATGCTCGACCCTATCATGGGATGATCCAACCTTTATTGGGTTCAGTGTTTTCTCTATATTTGTGTACTTCTCGGCTCGGGTAAGAAGCTCGGTCACTGTCTTTGGCGGAGTTTTGGATAACGACATTTTGAAAGCCTCACACTTTATGGCATATGTGAGAGCAGAAACTGCTGCAGTTATATGTAGGTTGGGAATCTGAAGTCTTTCCTAGTTGAACCTGGTCATGAAGTCACGTAGGGTCTCATTTTGCACTTGTCTAAGTTGCATGAAGGAAGCTACTGTCTTCCTGATGCGTTTACTGCTTGCGACGAAAGCAGAGAACTTGTTCGCCAAATCCGAAAATGAGGCTATGGAGTTGGGCTCTAAGGTCGAGAACCAATCCCTAGTAGCATTCGTCAAAGTTTGCGGGAAGGCCTTGCACATCACCTGATTCGGTGTGACCTGTAGATTCATGACGTCCGTATATACGTTAAGATGATTGATTGGATCGGTGGTCCCGTCATATTCTTTGATCCTAGGATACTTAAATCTGTCTGGCAAGGGAAATGTCAATATCTCGGGAGTAAAGGGAGTGTTGGGACTGAATCTTGTTGACCCTTTGTTGCCCTGAAGTAGGCCCGCCGTAATTCATTCTTGAATAATCCTAGATAGTTCTCCGACTCCATGGTCACTGATCTCGAGGCCGAGGTCACATGTGGTATGCCCGAGGCCCCTGCTTCGCCATTGTCAGGGACATGTCGTTGAGCTCGAGCTCGAGCATCAGCCATAAAACCCCCATGGGGTACTGGTGTGGGTGACGGGTGCGAATTTCTTTGACTTAGCAGATGAGTCAGTGTGGCGACCTGTTGTCTGAGCTCTTCAAAGGCTCCAGTAGTGATGAGTGCAGGCTGGGGCTCTGGCGCTTCTGATGATTCCTCATGAGGAACAGGGATATCCTCAGGAGGAGGTTGGTTTGGAACGGATGAGCTTGCTGGTGGAAGACCTGAACGTGTGTTTACCATGGCTTTTGATAGCACTTCCTACAGACGACGTCAATGATGCTACCAAAAATCGTACCTGAGCAATTTCGAGCTGGATGATTGATGACGAGCACGAACGTGATCTTTCGGTCCGATGCTTAAGTCAGAGAGAGAATTTGTACGTAAGGCTGTGAACTGAAAATTATGTAAAACATACCTGAATAATGATTCAGGGCTTTGTATTTATAGAGGTAGGTGGTGTGTTCATACTCGGATTCTGTAGTGCACTTGTAATAGGACAGCTTGATTTTGCAATCTTATACCAATGAGTCCTACGCGAGATAGGAGTTTGAATTGTGGTATAACTGGGATACCAATTATTTAATAGAGTTCTTCTGGGCATAGGAGACATGGGTTGAGGAGTTTAAGTCAGAATAAATTTCTCATTGGATAAGGCATTGACGCCCGGGACATGTCGAGGTCATAATCCCGAGGACACGTCGAATGACGTTCCACAAACTCTTGGGTCAAGAGCTCGGACATGTGAAAGACATCCCGAGCACATATATCCCAAGCATACTGATACACAAATCGACGAAATAGAGTCCTCGGGTTTGTATACGTCGGGAACAATATTTGGTAACATCAGTACGTAATCCGAACTTTTTAAAAAAAAAAAACTTATCCAAACAAGTTGTATCCAATATATGTTGAGCATCACCCACTCGAACTCTCCCGAAAATTCTCTTCGTATTAAGAAAAAGAATGCTTTGACTCAGTGCAGTTTGTCACGAAGGCACTAAGTGTAAGTTTAGGTAGGAGGAGTGTTGGAACACTTCGTTATAGCCATTCATTAATGTTTAAATATATCCTTTTGCTCATTGTTTTTCACTCCAACACCTTGTTTCATCCTTCATTAGTACTTA
>NW_019227815.1:0-1895 GCF_002742605.1 Olea europaea var. sylvestris
ATTCCGACATCATTGTGACAAATGAAGAAATTGCCCCTAGTGTAGTTTTTCTTTGTTAATTTTCTGTCCAACACTTCTTCAACCTGACATAATTAATACGGAAATTAATTATTCGGAGGCCCAAATCCAATTTTACGGGCCGTTTTCAATCAACCCACCAAATTTCGGCCTATTCCGACACCATCGCGACAAATGACAAAATTGCCTCTAGTACGGTTTTTGCTTTGTTAATTTTCTATCAAGCACTTCTTCAACCTGACATGATTAATAAGGAAATTAATCATTCGGAGGCCAAAACGAATAAATTTGGCTAAAATCCCATGATACCGGGTCTGTGCCCCGATTCCAATTTTGAGGGCTGTTTCCAATCAACCTTCCAAGTTTCCGCCCATTCCGACACCGTCGCGAAAAATGACAAAATTGCCACAGGTGCGATTTTGCTTTGTTAATTTTCTTTCCAGGACTTCTTCAACCTGACATAATTAGTAAGGAAATTAATTATTCGGAGGCCCAAACGAAGGAATTTGGCTAAAATCCCTTGATCCCGGGTCTGTGCCCCCAGGCTGTTTCCAATCAACCTACCAAATTTCGGCCCAACCCGACACTGTCGCGACAAATGACAAAATTACCCCTTGTGTGGTTTTTCTTTGTTAATTTTCTATCCATCACTTCTTCAACCTAACATAATTAATACGGAAATTAATTATTCGGAGGCCCAAGCGAAGGAATTTGGCTAAAATCCCTTGACCCCGAGTCTTTGTAATTTAGCGAGCCGTTTTGAATCAACCTGCCAAATTTCGGCCCATTCCGACACCATCGCGACAAATGCTAAAATTGCCCCTGGAGCGATTTTTCTTTGTTAGTTTTCTGTCCATCACTTCTTCAACCCGACATAATTAATAAGGAAATTAATTATTCGAAGGGCCAAATGAAGGAATTTGGTTAAAATCCTGTGATCTCGAGTCAGTGCCCCCTGACCAATTTGGCGGGCAGTTTCCAATGGACCTGCCAAATTTCATCCCATTCCGACACCGTCACGACAAATAACAAAATTGCCCATGGTGCGGTTTTTCTTTGTTAATTTTCTGTCCATCACTTCTTCAACCCGACATAATTAATAAGGAAATTAATTATTCGATGGCCAAATGAAGGAATTTGGCTAAAATCCCGTGATCCCGGGTCTGTGCCCCCTGACCAATTTCGCGGGCAGTTTCCAATCGACCTGCCGAATTTCAGCCCATTCCGACACCGTCGTGACAAATGACCAAATTGTCCCTGGTGTGGTTTTTCTTCTTTAATTTCTGTCCATCACTTCTTCAACCCGACATAATTAATGAGGAAATTAATTATTCGAAGGGCCAAATGAAGGAATTTGGCTAAAATCCCGTGATCTCGAGTTTGTGCCCCCGGAACAATTTTGCGGGCAGTTTCCAATGGACCTGCCAAATTTAAGCCCATTCCGACACCGTTGCGAAAAATGAGAAAATTGCCCCTGGTGCAGTTTTTCTTTGGTAATTTTCTGTCCAGCACTTCTTCAACCTGACCTAATTAATACAAAAATTAATTATTCGGAGGCCCAAACGAAGGAATTTGGCTAAAATCCCATGATCTCGGGTCATTGTCCCTAGTCCAATTTCGCGGGCCGTTTCGAATCAACCGGCCAAATTTCGGCCCATTCCGACACCGTCGCGACAAATGACAAAATTGCCCCTGCGATTTTTCTTTGTTAATTTTCTATCTAGCACTTCTTCAACCTCACATAATTAATAAGGAAATTAATTATTCGGAGGCCCAAACGATGAAATTTGGTCGAAATCCCTTTATCCCAAGTATGTGCCCCGAGTCCTGTTACACTAGCGATTTCCAATCAACCTGTCGAATTTCGGCCCATTCCG
>NW_019227815.1:19078-23409 GCF_002742605.1 Olea europaea var. sylvestris
CGCAACAAATGACAAAATTACCCTTGCTGCAATTTTTCTTTGGTAATTTTTTGTCTAGTACTTCTTCAGCTTGACATAATTAATACGAAAATTAATCATTCGGAGGCCTAAACGAAGGAATTTGGCTAAAATCCCGTGATCCCAGGCCTGTGCCTCGAGTCCAATTTCGCGCGTCGTTTCCAATCAACCTGCCAAATTTCGGCCCATTCCGAAACCATCGTGCCAATTGAATAAATTGCCCATAGTGCGGTTTTTTTGTTAATTTTCTGTCCAACACTTTCTCAACTAACATAATTAATAAGGAAATTAATTATTCGGTAGCCCAAACGAAGGAGTTTGGCTAAAATGTCGTGATCCCTGGCCTGTGCCCTGAGTCCAATTTTGCGGACCATTTGCAATCAACCTACCAAATTTCAGCCCTTTCCGACACCGTCACGACAAATGAAAAAAATGACCCTTGTACGGTTTTTCTTGGTTAATTTTTTGTCCAGTACTTCTTCAACCTGACATAATTAATAAGGAAATTAATTATTCGGAGGCCCAAACGAAGGAATTTGGCAAAAATCCCGTGATCCCGGGTCTGTGCCCCGTGTCCAATTTCGCCCATCGTTTCCAATCAACCTGCCAAATTTCGACCCATTCCAACACCGTCGTGCCAAATGAATAAATTACCCCTTGTGCGGTTTTTCTTTGTTAATTTTCTGTCGAAAACTTCTTCAACCTGACATAATTAATAAGGAAATAAACTATTCAGAGGCCCAAACGAAGGAATTTGGCTAAAATTTGTGATCCCAGGTTTGCGCCCCGAGTCCAATTTTGCGGGCCATTTGCATTCAACCTGCCAAATTTCGGCCCTGTCCGACACCGTCACAACAAATGACAAAATTGACCCTGGTGCGGTCTTTCTTTGTTAATTTTCTATCCAACAATTCTTCAACCGGACATAATTAATAAGGAAATTAATTATTCGGAGGTCCAAATGAAGGAATTTGGCCAAAATCCCATGATTCCGAGTCTGTTCCCCGAGTCCAATTTCAAGGGCCATTTCCAATCAACCTGCCAAATTTTGGCACATTCCGACACTGTCGCGACAAATGACAAAATTGCCCCTGGTGCCGCTTTTCATTGTTAATTTTTTGTCCAACACTTCTACAACCTGATACAATTGATAAGAAAATCAATTATTCGGTGGCCCAAGCGAAGGAATTTGGCTAAAATCCCCTGATCCCGGTTCTTTGCCCCGAGTCCAATTTTGCTGGCCGTTTCCAATCAACCTACCAAATATCAGCCCATTCCGACACCGTCGCGAAAAATGACAAAATTGCCTCTAGTGCGGTTTTGCTTTGTTAATTTTCTATCCAAAACTTCTTCAACCTGACATTATTAATAAGGAAATTAATTATTTGGAAGCCCAAACGAAAGAATTTGGCTAAAATCCCGTGATCTCGGGTTTTTTCCCCGGGTCCAATTTCCCGCGCCATTTCCAATCAACCTGCCAAATTTTGACCTATTCCGACACTGTCGCGACAAATGACAAAATTGCCCCTGGTGTGGATTTTCATTGTTAATTTTTCGTCCAACACCACTACAACCTGACATAATTGGTAAGGAAATCAATTATTCAGTGGCCCAAGCGAAGGAATTTGGCTAAAATCCCCTAATCCCGGGTCTATGCCCCAAGTCCAATTCTGCGCGTAGTTTTCAATCAACCTGCCAAATTTTGGTCCATTCTGATACTGTCGCGCCAAATGAATAAATTGCCCCTGGTGCGGTTTTTCTTTGTTAATTTTCTGTCCAACACTTCTTCAACCTGACATAATTAATAAGGAAATTAATTATTCGGAGGCCCAAACGAAGGAATAATTGACCTTGGTGCGGTCTTTCTTTGTTAATTTTCTGTCCAGCAATTTTTCAATCCGACATAATTAATAAAGAAATTAGTAATTCGGAGGTCCAAACGAAGGAATTTGGCTAAAATCCCGTGATCCCAGGTCTGTGCCCCGAGTCCAGTTTCACGGGCCGTTTCCAATCAACCTGCCAAATTATGGCACATTCCGACACCATCGTGACAAATGATAAAATTACCCCTGTTGCGGCTTTTCATTGTTAAATTTTTGTCCAACACTTCTGCAACCTGATATAATTGATAAGGAAATCAATTATTCAGTGGTCGAAGAGAAGGAATTTGGCTAAAATCCCCTGATCCCGGTTCTGTGCCCCAAGTCCAATTTCGCAGGCCGTTTCTAATCAACCAAACAAATTTTGGCCAATTCCGACACCATCGCGAAAAATGACGAAATTGCCACTGGCGCGATTTTGCTTTGTTAATTTTCTGTCCAAAACTTCTTCAACCTGACATAATTAATAAGAAAATTAATTATTCGAAAGCCTAAGCGAAAGATTTTGGCTAAAATCCCGTGATCTCGGGTCTTTTCCCAGGGTCCAATTTCGCGCACCGTTTCCAATCAACCTGCCAAATTTCGACTGATTCCGACACTGTCGCCACAAATAACAAAATTGCCCTTGCTGCGATTTTTCTATTTCAATTTTTTTCCAGTATTTCTTCAACCTGACATAATTAATACGAAAATTAATTATTCGGAGGCCCAAACGAAGGAATTTGGCTAAAATACCGTGATCCCGGGTCTATGCCCCGAGTCCAATTTCGTGTGTCGTTTCCAATCAACCTGCCAAATTTCAAACCATTCCGACACCGCCGCGCCAAATGAATAAATTGCCCCTGATGCAATTTTTCTTTCTTAATTTTATGTCCAACACTTCGTCAAACAAACATAATTAATAAGGAAATTAATTATTCGGTGGCCAAATCGAAGGAATTTGGCTAAAATCCAGTGATCCCGGGTCTATACCTCGAGTCCAATTTCGTGGGCCATTTGCAATCAACCTGCCAAATTTCGACCCTTTCTGACACCGTCACGACAAATGACAAAATTGACCCTGGTGCGGTCTTTCTTTGTTAATTTTCTGTCCAGTAATTCTTCAACCCGACATAAATAATAAGGAAATTAATTATTCGGAGGTCCAAACGAAGGAATTTGGAAAAAATCTCGTGAACCCGAGACTATGCCTCGAGTCCAATTTCGCAGGCCGTTTCCAACCAACCTACGAAATTTTGGCCCATTCCGACACCGTCGCGCCAAATGACAAAATTGCCCCTAGTACGCTTTTCCTTTATTTATTTTCCATCCAACACTTCTTCAACCTGACATAATTAATAAGAAGATTAATTATTCGAAAGCCCAAGCAAAGGAATTTGACTAAAATTTCGTGATCCTGGGTCTTTTCCTCGGGTCCAATTTCGAGCGCCGTTTCCAACCAAGTTGCCAAATTTTGATCGATTCCGACACTGTTGCGACAAATGACAAAATTGCCCCTGCTACAGTTTTTCTTTGTTAATTTTTTTTCCAATACTTCTTTAACCTGACATAATTAATACGAAAATTAATTACTAGGAGGCCTAAACGAAGGAATTTGGCTAAAATCTCGTGATCCCAGGTCTGTGCCTCGAGTCCAATTTCGCGCGTCGTTTCCAATCAACCTGCCAAATTTCGGCCCATTCTTACACCGCCGCGTCAAATGAATAAATTGCCTCTGGTGCGGTTTTTCTTTGTTAAATTTCTGCCCAACACTTCTTCAACCTGACATAATTAATAAGGAAATTAATTATTCGGAGGCCCAAACGAAGGAATTTGGCTAAAATCCCATGATCCCTGGTCTATGCCCCGAGTCCAATTTCGCGGGCCATTTGCAATCAAGTTGCCAAATTTCGGCCCTTTCTGACACCGTCATGACAAATGACAAAATTGACCATGATAAAATCTTTCTTTGTTAATTTTCTGTCTAGTAATTCTTCAACCAGACATAATTAATAAGGAAATTAATTATTCGAAGGTCCAAATGAAGGAATTTGGCTAAAATCTCGTGATCCCGGGTCTGTGCCCAGAGTCCAATTTCAAGGGCTGTTTCCGATCAACCTGCCAAATTTTGGCCCATTCCGACACCATCGCGACAAATGACAAAATTGTCCCTGGTGTGGTTTTGCTTTGTTAATTTTCTATCCTGCACTTCTTCAACCTGACATAATTAATAAGGAAATTAATTATTCGGAGGCCCAAATGATGGAATTTGGCTAAAATCCCGTGATCCTGGGTCTGTACCCTGAGTCCAATTTCGCGGGCCGTTTCAAATCAACCTACCAAATTTTGGCCAATTCCGACACCGTCACGCCAAATGACAAAATTGCCCCTGGTGCAGTTTTGCTTTGTTAATTTTCTATCCAACACTTCTTCAACCTGACATAATTAATAAGG
>NW_019227816.1:0-4330 GCF_002742605.1 Olea europaea var. sylvestris
AATTTGGCTAAAATCTCGTGATCCTGGGTCTGTGCCCTGACTCCAATTTAGCGGGCCGTTTCCAATCAACCAGCCAAATTTCGAGCCATTCCAACATCGTCACGAAAAAGACAAAATTGCCCCTGGTGTGGTTTTGCTTCGTTAATTTTCTGTCCAACACTTCTCCAATCTGACATAATTAATAAGGAAATTAATTATTCGGAGGCCCAAATGAAGGAATTTGGCAAATACCAGTGATCCCGGGTCTGTTCCCCGAGTACAATTTCGGGTGCCGTTTCCAATCAACCTGTCAAATTTCGGCCCATTCCGATACCGTCGCGCCAAATAAAAAATTGCCCCTGGTGCGACTTTTCTTTGTTAATTTTATGTCCGACACTTCTTCAACCTGACATAATTCATAAAGAAATAAATTATTCGGAGGCCCAAACGAAGGAATTTGGGTAAAATCCCGTGATCCAGGGTCTGTGCCCCGAGTCCAATTTCGCAGGCCGTTTCCAATCAACCTGCCAAATTTCAGCCCATTCCGACACCGTCGTGCCAAATGAGAAAATTGCCACCGGAGCGGTTTTTCTTTGTTAATTTTCTGTCCAGCACTTCTTCGACCTAACATAATTAGTAAGGAAATTAATTAATCGGAGGCCCAAACGAAGGAATATGGCTAAAATCTTGTGATCCCAGGTCTGTGCCCCGAGTCCAATTTCGCAGGCCGTTTCCAATCAATCTGCCAAATTTTGTCCCATTCAGACACCGTTGCGCCAAATGACGAAATTGCCCCGGGTGTGATTTTTCTTTGTTAATTTTCTGTCCAGCACTTCTTCAACTTGACATAATTAAAAAGGAAATTAATAAATCGGAAGCCCAAACGAAGGAATCCGGCTAAAATCCCGCGATCCCGGGACTGTGCCCTGAGTCCAATTTCGCGGGCCTTTTCCAATCAACCTGCCAAATTTTGGCCCATTCTGACACCGTCGCAAAAAATGACAAAGTTGCCCCTGGTACGGTTTTGCTTTATTAAATTTCTGTCGAACGCTTCTTCAACCTGACATAATTAATAAAGAAATTATTTAATCGGGGGCCCAAATGAAGGAATTTGGGTAAAATCCTGTGATCCTGGGTCTGTGCCCTGAGTCCAATTTTGTAGGCCGTTTCCTATCAACCTACCAAATTTTGGCCAATTCCGACACAGTCGCGCTAAATGACGAAATTGTCCCCGCTGTGATTTTTCTTTGTTAATTTTCTGTCCAACCGTTCTTCAGCCTGACATAATTAGTAAGGAAATTAATTATTCAGAGGCCCAAGCGAAGTAATTTGACTAAAATCCCGTAACCCCGGGTCTCTGCCCCGAGTCCAGTTTCGCGGGCCGTTCCCAAATAACCTACAAAATTTAGGCCCATTCCAACTCCGTCGCGACAAATGACAAAATTGCCCCGGGTGCGGCTTTGCTTTGTTAATTTTTTGTCCAACACCTCTTCAACCTGACATAAATAGTTAGAAAATTAATCATTCGGAGGTCCAAACGAAGGAATTTGGCTAAAATCTCATGATCTCGAATCTGTGCCCCGAGTCCAATTTCCTAGGCTGTTTCCAATCAACCAGCCAAATTTTGGCCCATTCCGACACCGTTGCAAAAAATGACAAAATTGACCCTGGTGCTGTTTTGCTTTGTTAATTTTCTTTCCAGTACTTCTTCAAACTGACATAATTAATAAGGAAATTAGTTTTTCGGAGGCCCAAACGAAGGAATTTGGCTAAATCCCGTGATCTCGGTCTGTGCCTCGAGTCCAATTTCGTAGGCCGTTTCCAATCAACCTACCAAATTTCAGCCCATTCCGACAACGTCGCGAAAAATGACAAAATTGCTCCTGGTGCTATTTTGCTTTGTTAATTTTCTTTCCAGCACTTCTTCAACCTAACATAATTAATAAGGAAATTAGTTTTTCGGAAGCCCAAACGAAGGAATTTGGCTAAATCTAGTGATCCCAGGTCTGTGCCCCGAGTCCAATTTCGTAGGCCGTTTCCAATCAACCTGCCAAATTTCGGCCCATTCCGACACCGTAGCGAAAAATGACAAAATTGCCCCTGGTGCTGCTTTGCTTTGTTAATTTTCTGTCCAACACCTCTTCAACCTAACATAAATAGTAAGTAAATTAGTTTTTCGGAGGCCCCAACGAAGGAATTTGGCTAAATCCCATGACCCCGAGTCTGTGCCCCGAGTCCAATTTCATAGGCCGTTTCCAATCAACATGCCAAATTTTGGCCCATTCCGACATCGTCGTAAAAAATGCCAAAATTGCTCCTGGTGCTGTTTTGCTTTTTAATTTTCTTTCTAGCACTTCTTCAACCTGACATAATTAATAAGGAAATTAGTTTTTCGGAGGCCCGAACGAAGGAATTTGGCTAAATCCCGTGATCTTGGGTCTGTGCCCCGAGTCCAATTTCGTAGGCCGTTTTCAATCAACCTGCCAAATTTCAGCCCATTCCGACAATGTCGCGAAAAATGACAAAATTGCTCCTGGTACTGTTTTGCTTTGTTAATTTTCTTTCCAGCACTTCTTCAACCTAACATAATTAATAAGGAAATTAATTTTTCGGAAGCCCAAACGAAGGAATTTGGCTAAATCTCGTGATCCCAGGTCTGTGCCTCGAGTCCAATTTCGTAGGCCGTTTCCAATCAACCTGCCAAATTTCGGCCCATTCCGACACCGTCGCGAAAAATGACAAAATTGCCCCTGGTGCTGCTTTGCTTTGTTAATTTTCTGTCCAACACCTCTTCAACCTAACATAAATAGTAAGGAAATTAGTTTTTCGGAGGCCCCAACGAAGGAATTTGGCTAAATCCCATGATCCCGGGTCTGTGCCCCGAGTCCAATTTCGTAGGCCGTTTCCAATCAACATGCCAAATTTTGGCCCATTCCGACACCGTCGCGAAAAATGACAAAATTGCTCCTGGTGCTGTTTTGCTTTGTTAATTTTCTTTCCAGCACTTCTTCAACCTGACATAATTAATAAGGAAATTAGTTTTTCGGAGGCCCAAACGAAGGAATTTGGCTAAATCCCGTGATCCCTGGTCTGTGCCTCGAGTCCAATTTCGTAGGCTGTTTCCAATCAACTTGCCAAATTTTGGCCCATTCCGACACCGTCGCGAAAAATGACAAAATTGCCCCTGGTGCTGCTTTGCTTTGTTAATTTTCTGTCCAACACCTCTTCAACCTAACATAAATAGTAAGGAAATTAGTTTTTCGGAGGCCCAAACAAAGGAATTTGGCTAAATCCCGTGATCCCGGGTCTGTGCCCCGAGTCCAATTTCGTAGGCCGTTTCCAATCAACCTGCCAAATATCGGCCCATTCCGAGACCTTCGCGAACAATGACAAAATTGCCCGTGGTGCGGTTTTTCTTTGTTAATTTTCTGTCTAACACTTCTTCAACCTGACATAATTAATAAGGAAATTAATTATTTGGAGGCCCAAACAAAGAAATTTGGCTAAATCCCGTGATCCCGGGTCTATGCCCCAAGTCCAATTTCGTGGGCCGTTTCCAATCAACCTGCCAAATTTCGGCCCATTCCGACACCGTCGCGACAAATGACAAAATTGCCCCTGCTGTGGTTTTGCTTTGTTAAGTTTTTGCCCGGCACCTCTTCAACCTGACATTATTAATAAGGAAATTAATTTTTCGAAGGCCCAAACTAAGGAATTTGGCTAAAATCCCATTATCCCGGTTCTGTGCCCCAAGTCCAATCTCGCAGGCCGGTTCCAATCAACATGCCAAATTTTGGCCCATTCCGACTCCGTCGCGCCAAATGATAAAATTGCCTCTGGTGCGATTTTTCTTTGTTAATTTTCTGTCCAGCACATCTTCAACCTGGCATAATTAATAAGGAAATTAATTAATTGGAGGCCCAAACGAATGAATTTGGCTAAAATCCCGTAAACCCGGGTCTTTGCCCCGAGTCCAATTTCGTGGGACTTTTCCAATCATCATGCTAGATTTCGGCCCATTCGGACACTGTCGCGAAAAATGAAAAAATTGCCCCTAGTGCGGTTTTGCTTCGTTACTATTCAGTCCTGCAATTCTTCAACCTCACATAATTAATAAAGAAATTAATTATTCTGAGGCCCAAATGAAGGAATTTGGCTAAAATCCCGTTATCCTGGGTCTGTACCCCGAGTCCAATTTCGCAGGCCGTTTCCAATCAACCTGCCAAATTTTGGCCCACTCCGGCACCGTCCCGAAAAATGACTAAATAGCCCCTGGTGCGGTTTTGCTTTGTTAATTTTCTGTCCAACACTTCTTCAACCTGACATAATTAATAAGGAAATTAATTATTCG
>NW_019227817.1:0-4329 GCF_002742605.1 Olea europaea var. sylvestris
GAAGTGAAATGTGATCATAACATCTTCACAAATCAATTCTCAATCGAAAAAGTTACACACCAGTTTTCAGCCTCATATTTAGATCCCTTTTTTACATGTAAGATGATTGAATTGGAAGATTATTTCTGATGAAAGTTGTATCCCTTTGTGTTAGCTTTCCAGCGCAACTTGAATCATCTCAATCGGACTTCGGGAGAGAAGGTTATGGTCAAAATACTAGAAGCTATCCGGCGGAGAAAATGGTAACAACCATGCAATCGCATGGCTGCCTTCCGAGAACTTTTGGGGCCATTTTGGTTGAACTATACGGTCGCATAGCTTATAACCATGCAGCTGCATGGGTATTTTTCGAGGGCGAAATCCCATATTTCTATTTTGACGCGAACACTTATTGAAACTTGTTAAGCCCTAATCTCGACCCAGAATGCTTTTCTTCATCTCCACATCAATTTTCTCTCATCCTTGGTGAAGAAACTCCATGGAAGGCTAGAAATCCTTGCTGAAGCAAGGGAGGAACTCGATTGGTATCGATTATTTCAAAGTTTCTCATGCTTGTAATAGGATTTTCATTACTAAACAATTCAAGAGTTGGATTTCTTATTCTTATAAATATGTTTTGAGATTAGTTTAATATATATTAGATTTTCATGGATTTAATCATGTTCTTTCCATCCAATAATTGAAACATGTATTGAATTTCAATTTCAAGCATTGTTGTGAGATTGATTTAACTTTTACTATATTTCTTATAGACTCAATCATGTTTTGTCTATTGTGAAATTAACTATTTGTTGAATTTCAATTTCATACAATTTTATTGATGATCTTATTACTGTATTATACTTGAGGTATATTGTGGTTTCTCAAAATGATTTGAATGAGTGATTCACATTGATTAATCCGAATCGGTTGAGAGAATTCCTGTGCTTTACTACTTCACACGTCGATAGTTACATTTCATTCAAACTGATAAATTCCTTACACAAAGCAGGAAGAAAACCCTAAGCTTTTGGTCCTTTAACAAATTCACATCTCCCTGTAGATACGACACCCCAAAGCCATATTACAACTACCGCGTTATACTTTGGGCGTAATCAATCCTTTTTCAAACCTTAGCAGAGTAGGAGGTTCGCGCCCATATAAAACCTGGAAAGAAGTAATCTTGCTTGCCATGTGGAAGGAAGTGTTATACCATAACTCGCCCAAGGTAACCAACTAAACCAAGATTTGGGTCTTGATAAAGCAAAGCAGTGAGATATGTTTCTAGGGTGCGATTTAGTGCTTCTGACTGTCCATCAGATTGGGAATGGTAAGCCGTGCTATGATTGAGCTTCATACCTTGCAGACAAAATAATTTTTCCCAAAAATGGCTTACAAAAATCTTGTCTCTATCCGACACTATAGAGTGGGGTACTCTATGTAGATACACCACCTCTTTAACAAAAATTCCAGCCACACTTGCCGCGTAAAAATGTGTTTCAGCCCTATGAAATGCCCATATTTGCTTAGTCTATCCACTACTACCAAGATTGTATCCATGTTGCCTAATTTTGGAAGCCCTTCGATGAAATCCATGGCTATGTCTTCCCAAACCTGACTAGGAATCGGTAGCTACCGCAATAATCCCCCCGATGATAGTGAAATATACTTGTTTTGTTGACAAACTGCACATTAGCTCACATAATGTTGAATATCAGCTTTTATCCCTTCCCCATAGACATTTTCAGCGATGCGTTTGTAAGTTTTTCGATAGCTGAAGTGTCCTCCAATCTTGCTGTCCTGCCCCTCTTGTAACATTAACGGAATCAACGATGACCTTTTGGGCATAAAAAGATACCTCTTAAATAACAGCTGGCCATTTACCACTGTAAAATCTGGTCTGCTAGAAGGGATCCTGCCTGAGTTCTTGAATAATAGTTTGTAATTGTAAGTCTGCACGTACTTTCGCAAGAATGTCTAGCTGTACTATTGCAAGAGCTAATATTGCCATTAACTCGAAGGAAGAGTTGATGCCCGATGCGGAAAAGGGTATCAGCATCTTTGTTTTCACTTCCAGGTCGATATTGAACCTCGAATTGATAACCTATTAACTTAAGTAACTATTTCTGATACTTTGAGCTCACTTCTCGTTACTCCAATAAGAATTTTAAACTTTTCTGATCCATTCGCGCATGGAATTTGTGGTCAAGCAAGTAGTGTTTCCACTTTTGCACCACAAACACAATCGCCATCAATTTTCTTTCATAAGTTGACTTTGCCTTCCCTTTTGGATTGAGCGCACAACTATAGTATGCAATAGGATGATGGCCTTGCATTAACACAGCTTCCACGCCAAAACCCGAAGCGTCTATCTCTACTATAAAGTGACGGTTGAAGTCCGAAATGGCGAGGACTGGTACAGATGTCATGGCTGTTTTCAATGTTCTGAACGCTTGCTTTGCTTCTTCATCCCAGAAAAAATTATGTTTGCGTAACCTTTCTGTTAATGGCCATGCTAATTTACCATAATCCTTCACAAAATTGTTGTAATACCCTATGAGCCTCAAAAATCCCCTCAACTCTCGTAATGTACGGGGACTAGGCCAATCTACCATGGTTTGAATCTTTGACTTGTCTGCGCCCTCGGTATGAAATGCAATGCCCCAAGTATTTTACTTCTAGTTGACCAAAGCTATATTTCTTGTGATTTGCATACAACCAATATTGTCTTAGCAGCTGCAAGACTCTCTTTAGATACTCCACATGATCCTCCAAACTTTGACTAAATACCAAAATATCATCAAAAAACACGAGAACAAACTGCCTCAATTGTTCTTTAAATACTTCATTCATGAGTGACTGGAATGTGGCCAGTGCGGTTGTCAATCCGAATGACATTACCAAGAACTCATAATACCCTTCGTGGGTCCTGAGCACCATCTTTGGGATATCCTCCGATTTAACCTAAATTTGATGATAACCAGCCTTTAGATCGAGTTTAGATAATATTGTTGCCCCATGTAGCTCATCTAACAATTCGTCGATCATCGGAATGGGAAACTTATCTGGTACCATTACATTGTTTATGGCTCTATAATCTACAAAGAAGCGCCACCCTCCATCTTTTTTCTTCACTAATAAAATTGGACTTGAGAAAGAACTGGTACTTGGCCTTCAAAGCTGTTAGAATTTCTTTGACCAATTTCTCGATCTTATTTTTCTGAACATGGGAGTAATGGTATGGCCTCACACTTATAGGGGTTGTTCATGGTTGCAAGTGGATGGCATGATCATTGTCTCGTTGCAGCGGCAGCCCTTCAGGCTCTTCAAAAACCTCCCTAAATTCACTCAACACCTCTATAATTTCTGTTGGTGGCTCACTCTGTGCTTGTTCAAGCTTGACCCCCATGCTACCTAATTCAAGAAGCATGCCCTTACCACCTTCCTTGAAAGCTTTCATCATGGCCTTCAAGGTGACTAACGTTTTACTCTAGCTTGGATCCCCTTGCAAAGTCATGGTAGTACTCCCAACCTGAAACTTCATCGTTAGAGTTTTCCAGTCAACCTTGGTCAGTCCCAAGGATGACAGCCACTTCATCCCTAGAATCACATCAGAGCTCCTCAAATCCAAGGGAAGAAAATATTCCACTACCTCAATGTTTTGGAGGGATAATTGAACTCACTTATACACCTCTGCACCTTGCACTGCTATACCCATTCCCATGATCACCCCATATCAGTTGTATCGGTTCTTGGTAATCCTAGCTTTTGTACTAACTCAGCAGAAATAAAATTGTGAGTAGCCCCATAATCAATTAACACAACTACCTCTTGACCGGAAATTACCCCCTTTCCTTTCATGGTTTGAGGTGGAATGAGCCCTACAATCGAGTTCATTGATAACTCAACCGCTTTACCTGTCACAGCTCGCTCACCTTCAACCAGCTCCTCGCTCCCTACCTCATTACTCAATCCTTCTATCTCATCATCATGTACTAGAAGCACCTGCAGTTCCTTAGATTTACACGTGTGCCTAATAGAGTATTTCTCGTCACAGTGGAAGCAAAGTCCCTTCTCTCGCTTATTCTTAAATTCATCTTCACTGAGCTTTTTAAAACCGAAAATGGTTGTAGCAACAGGAGCAATGTTTCGTGTTTCGGTTGGCATTGCAAGATGTTGGCCGGTGGTTGGTGCGGTGAAGGTCGTATGTCAGTAAGGAGAATTTTGCCAATTTGGGTTGTGATAAGACATAAAATATCATGTTTTTTCCATTAATACTTGTATTTTTGTGATTAATTGATGTCTAAATGTACTGATATCCTTATATTTTGATTTAGGTCGCAATTGGAT
>NW_019227818.1:0-4329 GCF_002742605.1 Olea europaea var. sylvestris
TATTGGAGAGGAGGTTGGATCCCACACATGAAATATCAGGTCAACAAAGGCGGCTGGACTTGTGGAATAACAATCCAAATTTTTATTTTTTTATTCCAAAAAATTTGGTTCAAACATGGGCTTAGTTTATTTTAGATTTATTACTAGTGAGATATAAATATATATTAAATTCAATGAATTAATGCCATAAAAGTAGACGGGCAAAAAAATATATGACGAAACCGACGGTTTAAAACTGGACCAAACCGTTAGGTTTAGGTTTAAGTTTTTTTTAAACCGTTCGAAATGGTTTGGTTTAGGTTTGGGTTTTTCTCAAACCGTTTTAAACGGTTTGATTTGAAAATTTATCAAAAATTGATAAAATCGAACCACTTACACCCCTAATGTGTGTATTCAATTATCCCTTATGTCATCCCTTATATTCGTGTAGCAAAACTCATGTTTCAATCCAGCATTTAAGTGTTTGGTATAAAATCTATAAACGTAAGGTTTATGGCCTCAGGCAATTCCTGTGTGGCTTCCTGGGTAAGGGACGAGACGTAATTTATTGTTGTCATATACATAATTAGTAAATTGGGCTTTATTACTAGTGAGATATAAATATATATTAAATTCAATGAATTAATGCCATAAAAGTAGACGGGCAAAAAAATATATGGCGATACCGACGGTTTAAAACTGGACCAAACCATTAGGTTTAGGTTTGAGTTTTTTTTAAACCGTTCGAAATGGTTTGGTTTAGGTTTGGGTTTTTCTCAAACCGTTTTAAACGGTTTGATTTGAAAATTTATCAAAAATCGGTAAAATCGAACCACTTACACCCCTAATGTGTGTATTCAATTATCCCTTATGTCATCCCTTATATTCGTGTAGCAAAACTCATGTTGCAATCCAGCATTTAAGTGTTTGATATAAAATCTATAAACGTAAGGTTTATGGCCTCAGGCAATTCCTGTGTGGCTTCCTGGGTAAGGGACGAGACGTGATTTATTGTTGTCATATACATAATTAGTAAATTGGGCTTTAATTAACTATCAACAATGCATTATTGTCATTTTAAAAGAAAAAATAATAATTTCCATTAAATCTCAAAAATTGATAAAAGTAGAAATAAATATTATTGATTTATTTTTTGGGAAGTATGTATGAAATTTATTTTAGGGAAAATTGCAACATCAGTCCCAAACCATTCATTTTGCAGCAGATTACACCCAAAACTTTAATTTTTGTAGCAACCTTTCATGTAATTGCAACGTTGGTCCATTCATGCATTCTGTCCAAATTACCATCAATCAATGGGAAAATCTGCATTTTGACTCCAATGGGAAACTTACTTCGTAGGTAAAATTGTCAAAACTAACCCTTCCACTACCAAACAACAAATCTCGTTTCTCTCCCTTTTTATATCCCTGCCCTGCTGTCTCTCTCTTTAACATTTTAGAATGAGAGCCATGGAAGTGAACGTATGTAGATGGGGAAGCCCTCTCCAGATGAAGACCTCCTGGACCAACTTGAACCCCACGAAGGCAATTTTTGATTTGTTCATGCGGTCAAGATGTGGAGGGTGTAAAACTTCTTTGCTTAGTTTGACCCACCAATGTGCGAGAGGTCGAGGGAGTTGATTCCTGCTTTTCTTTGAGTAAGGAATGAGATAGAAGCTGAAATTCGAACCCTTCAATCAACAAGATATTGTGTGCGGAGAAACCAAATATTAGGATTTGTGATAGGAGTTGTTGTAAACTAGATTTGTAGCTAGATTTGTGTTTGTATTATTGTTAGTTTCTTGTATGCTGTTAGTAGTAGAAGAATGGTTGTTTAGTGTTTTGGATTTGCTGTTTTGATGGTTGTATTTCCCATATTTGGGAGCCCAAAATTAAGTAATGAAGTGCATGGTCAACTTAATAATTTGCTTCGCCAGTGGTATGCCTGGCTCAAATTAATTATAAATGCAGCAGAAATCCCAAAACATTTGTTGATGGTGCAATACAGGTACCAAACTTTCTGTACTTGGCATAGTATTGATCCCAAACATTTTGTAACTAAGTCAGCATAGGTCTCAAACCTGTGTAGAATAACTCAACATAGGTCCCAAACTTTTGTCCAAGAATGTAACATAGGTCCCAATTGTTGACTTCTGAATATAGCTATTATAACAAAAAAGAATGGAATACAAGCTATCAACATTGCAATATATACCAACAAAACCATTGTCATTAGCAACCAAATTACATTTTCAGCCATTTGCCCAAAAATAAAATCACATTACATTATACAGTATCAAACACCAAACAAAAACTACATTGACATTACATAGTTTTTCAACCATTCCCCAAAATCAAGGTTTCAAATACCAAATCAGAATACGTACAATCACATTGACACTCTTTATGTTAACAAAAGCACATCATTTGACTGCCATATGCAACGTAGGAACAAAACCCAAACCCTAGTTGTATGCTGTAGCGTGCAATACACAAAATGCATTTAAGTACAAGAACCATTTCAAGAACATAATGCCGTCTTTAAAGCATGTGGTTCATGCCAAATCACTAATATTTCTTCTCTATCACTGAATATAATGTCATTTTTGAAAGCATGGGACAATAAACATTTTGAAAACTAATCGTCAACGGGGTTGACAAGTGAGCCTCTACAATGGCAAGCAATTTCTGCATCATCACAATTTTTAGATTCGTGGGGATCCATTGTGGAGTGGGAGGAAATGTCGTGTTCTTGTGGTTCTCTTTCAAATGAAATTGAACGGACGATTTGTTGTTCGGTAGTGGAAGAGTTGGTTTTGACAATTTTACCCATGAAGTAAGTGTCCCATTGGAGTCAAAATTCAGAAGTTCTCGTTGACTGACGGCAATTTGGACAAAATGCGTGAAATGGACCAGTGCTGCAATTACATATAAAGGTTTGGGACTGCACCGCAAAAATTAAAGGTTTGGGTGTAATCTGTAGCAAATAAAGGTTTGGGACCAGCATTGCAATTTTTCTTTATTTTATGGCTTGTTACGGGATCATTTTCAATCACAAATTCACACAATAAAATATTCTACATGTATATTAAAAACATTTTCTTACATTTTAATCATACATTCTCTTAAAAATACTATTCAAAGTTCATTTTTTTCCAATAAATGAGAATCAAACATGTTTATATGGTTTAGGCAGGTTGAAAGATTCTCATTTATTCAAACTTTTGGGGTCATTTTTTTACAAAATATTAGTTATATGAAAAACAAGTTTTTATTCCAGGAATTTTTAGGCAGCTCTGAAATTATTTAATTTAAAATCGATTGCTGACACAAGATAACAATCTAAGCCTTAACCAATACCACACAATTCATATTGAGCATGAAGAATGTAGTACTCCATTTGCAATACAACTTCCTCTCTGTATAAATTTTTCTCAATTTGGACAAAAACTATGAACATGGACCAAATTTACTAACTAATAGAATGCAATAACATTTGTGGACACGAGTACGACAGTATACAAAGGTTGAGAACTTTTAGTGCAATTATACAAAGTGCAACAGAAGAAAAATCTAGTGTCAATAGTCCCACGATTAAAGACTTGAACTATGAATAGAGCTTATTTACGAGATAACTCACAACTATAAGTGCTTGTTTGTGTCTTATTATCTGTGAATAATATATTATGGAATAGTGATTGATGTTGAAATGTGTGATTAAAAAAAAGTTTTTTATTTACGTGTAATATTATTTTAACAAAGAATATGTGATTGAAAATGAGTACTATAGAAAAAATAATGAGGTAAAATGGTAGACAAACAAAGCCTAAGTATTATGCCTCAAAGTAAAAATTGGTGTTCTATGCCTTTCGAAATTACTGCTTTAGAATTATAACTTATCCTGTTATCGGAATTATAAGATTAATATGAATGTTAGTGTCTCTGTATCATTTTTTCCCCATACGCAACCTTCAAAAAACCAAAACAAGATTACATTATTCACGATTCACGGCTTAAATCATGATAATTTTACATATCAAACTTGCTACTAGTACAGTAATATTCTACATCAAGACACTTGACAAATTTTTGTTGGACATGGCAAAAAAATAAATAAAGCAGACCAATCAGATGCTTCCACAGCAACATCTGATGAAATTATGACAGATCAGCTTCTATTCAAGTAGATTTAGCCTCATTCTTGTAAAAAAAATGCATTTTTGAATAGTATATTGATCGAAAATAAGTTGTTAACAAATAAAGAAAGGGTAATTGGCGCAAAACATCCCTACCTTTCAACTTTATTGTGTAAAACGTCCCCACCTTTCATTTTTTGGCATTTTTGCCC
>NW_019227819.1:0-4327 GCF_002742605.1 Olea europaea var. sylvestris
AATTTGGAAAATGTCACTTTGCCTGAAAATATTTGACACCTAGGATGATCGACCATTGCAAAGTGCACTGGTCCCACGTGAATTAAATAATGTCCGACCCCCAAGATGTGTGTTCAGTCATCCTCTATGTCAATCATTATGTTCCCCTAACTCAATCCTTATAATTTAAAGAGATTTTCCAAATATGAGAAGAGTGTATGCTTGATCAATTATACTATATGTACAATCGAAGTTGACAATTCCGATTGACAACCACACATATGGGAGAGGGCCCAAGCTGAATAAAAAATTCATGGATCCCCCTCTTATGAGTACTTGTCAACTTGACTTTGCTGAGACTGTCAAAATCAGTATTCCACATTGATTTCTGGAGTGTTTGGACATTCACATGGACCACTACTATACCTCGACAATGACTAAAGCAAAAGCTCTATTTATCTCTCATCAGATTGATTGCTGCTAGATGATGGTGTTATCACATGAGCGTGGGGAGAGTATAATAAGAAGATGAATTATCAGTGGGTTGGGTTGGACGGGGCCCATTTCATCAGGCAATGAGACACCATGCTATGGGATTTCATGGCTTAAAAATACTTGTGAGATTCTTGTTAATGAAAAACATGTAAGAAATGTACGATTTAAGGAGGTCGACTCTCAATACAGGATTAATTCTCTGGTCTGATATCCTTTATGTAAGAAGGAAATATTAGAACGACCTCAGCGAAAAAGTAAGAGGACGATTAGGTTCGATACGTCGAGCATGCCTGCTCTTGCATGTATTTATACCAGCCATTAGCCATATGCTACCTCCACTCCCAACGCCCAACAAGAACTCTCTCTCTCTCTTACAGAGATAAACACAGACACAAAAACTTTGTTCAAGGTAAATTGAAGTATGAAGCAGAACTTCCTTTATGTTGCACTTCTCTTCCTTACAATATCCCTTGTCAGCACCTCACATTCAACTGCTCGCAAGTTGATAATCACAACCAAACAAGGTAAGTAATTAAACACCTTATTTTGTTTCAAGTAATTATCGCCACAGTTTCTCTTCTTGATTGAAAAAAAAAAAAAGAAAAAAAAAAGAAAAAGAAAAAAAGAGAGAATGTTTTGCCTCTTTTTCAGGAGAAGCAGGTGTAAAGCTGAACAAGATCAGATACGGGGATTTTCATCTACAGAAGGAAAGCACTAATTCTTTTGATGTAATTTCCTTCAGTCCCTTCTTCAGTATTTCTAAGCACTGCTATGAAATAGAAAAAATTAGAACATATTTCTTTGGTTTTTGCAGAAGCTGATGGGAGCTGAGGAATGTCCAAACGAAGATGAAGAGCGCTTGAGAAGGGTTGTTTTAGAGTCTCACCTGGATTACATCTATACACAGCACCATAAACCTTAAAGATTTTCCAGAGGAATAAATAAAGGGATTCTTTAGGTCGATCGGTAGCTTTAAAATTTATTTAGCATATAAATGTTAAGAGTTTGTATAATAGTTCCTTCATGGTTATTATGCTATTTATCTCTGATATTACGACAAAAAAATTTTGTTATTTCGAGTTTGAATATATTTTTATTTTTATTTTTTCTGGGGATAGAGAACAAAAGCTATGGATCTTGAGTGCGTGGTCTATGGAATGACCTTTTTATTATTATTATTATTATTATTATTATTATTATTTATTTTTATTTTTTTTCTTGGAATCGTTACAAATAGTATGTATGACCCCTTTTTTTCCCTTGAAGAATAGAAGTTCAGAGATGGAGATGATTGGTTTGACAATGAATATCCCTACCTTGGACTGAAATATTGAAATTAAATGACTCCATGGTTCCAACTGAAGTCCCAAACATTTGAACGTTGTGACGCTGAAGTCATGAGCAAAGCATTTATGGAACTCAAGGTCCTAACCTTTCAAATATGTGCGATCATAATCCATACACAACGAAAAACTTTAGTTTGCCGATTAATGTGTCATTTTTTATTTATTGAAATGACCAATGGACATTCGAGTTGTGCTGCCACCAACAACCATATCCTCGAACCTTTTATCGCCATCAGAACCCCAAAATTTAAATTAGCCTTTGTTTGAGTTCCATTCTTCTGAAAATTTATTTTTTTAAAACTCATTTTCAATCATTCATTTATCAATAATAATATTAAACACAAATTCAAAACTTTTCCTAAATTTTTAACCGTACATTCTCTATCAATCTATTATTTAAAATGCATTCTTCCCCAAAAATGGGGCTCAAACAAGGGCTTAAAATAACCTCTACTATTGATCGCCCTCACAACCCAATAGAATCAACTGAAATAATTTCCAAAAGAGCAACTTAAGCCAAGTTATTATCAGGTCGGGGTCCGGCTTTGACTTTAACCCATAGATGCAAGCTCCTAGAATCTGAGAGTGAGGAAGATTACGCTATTCAAATTACAAAACAATAAAGTCGACAATTCTCCATTTCTCCTCATTTCATTTAAATAAGAAGGTTGTTCATTTCCCTTTTTCTTCAATCTGAAGATCATTATCTATGCATAGGAAGAACGAAAAAAAAAACTGATTACGGAGGTTTCTAGAAGATGATTAGAACTTAGCCGGGGGAATGGGCAAAATGGAATGATGACTGTTCGCGTGAAATCCGCAAGCGTACGAGATCGTTGACAAGTAATAATAAGGTGAGTTGTGAGTTATCGTCCCACGAGAAATAATGTTTAATTCTAATTTACTAGTTACACTAAATTCAATATTCGTAACACAAAAAATGTGATTTTGCTGGTATTTAAACTAATTCTAAACTAAGGAAGCAATAAAAAATATTTTATCAAATATGTGAATGTTTGTATTAGAATTGTGAATCCTTCTATTTCTATTTATTTTAATTCTTGATTCATAATATAGTTAATTTAATGCTTCGTGAGAATCGATATCACTAATGTATTTAATTCTCTTTTTCAAGACAAATTAAGTCTACTTTAATCAAGACCCAATCCTATTCCTAGTCCGAATTCATATGACCAAAATACATTAAATTACAGGTTATCTATGTGATTGCATATGCGATAAAGATTATTCCTAATTCTATCTACATATGTTAATTTTGTCGCGTTCTAAATTTATTGTGAATCTCCCAACATTACAACAAGCAACTAATTATTCAATTGGTGGCTAATTAATTAACTAATGCAATGGGTATGTAAAATCAATCAAGAAATAACTAAATTAATATTTTTAAATCAAAACAAATATGCAATGGAGTTCATCATTCATTCAATACAATAGAAAAACTAGTCTAGCATTCTAATGATTAAATTATACAAGAAATATTGAAAAAATATCACCCGAAAAGAAGAAATGATGAAGAAAGTGGAGAAATCCAATTTCTTGGCTTGAATCTTGAAAAGGGACGAATATTCTTCAATAAACTTGTATAATCCGCCTTTATCTTCACGCTTGGCCTCGTTCTTCACCTCCAAAATACATAGAATATAAGATTTTTAGGTCAAAAGGAAGGTTCTCTTCGTTCTGGGCATCTTTAGCTATATATATGATGTCAAAATATTGTTTCCATATAGAATTTCATCATAATAAGAAAAATTACCCGTCGCAGAAAATTTGGCCCGTGCTCTCGTGCCATATATCTTAGGAGAAAAAGAGGTGGTGTGCACGCCGTTGCTTTACACGTCGTCACTGGATAGCTCTCGATAATTTGATTATAACTTTCTTTTCCAAATTCTGATTAGAGTGATTCAAAGTGTTTTGGAAAGTTGACTTAAAGAGCCACAATTCTTTCAGAGTTACAAATTTTCCAATTCAAACATTTTCTATCCAAAAAATAGCTCTCAAATTGAGGCTAAAAATTCGGCACGTAACTTCTTCGGCTGGAATTTGATTTGTGAAAATGCTTCAACATTATTTCATTCCTTTGACCTCCAATTACATTCAAATGATGTCATATAATCTTCAATCTTCCTTTTGTGGTCCGAATTAACTATTGGATGTTTACACTTTGGCCTCCAAACTTTGGAATTCCTTCGTTTTCGCACGTTTTTCGTTCCTTTTTCCAAATCTATCAATGTGCATTGATTTCAATATAACAAACATAATTAACACAAAAGTAGGCTATAATTCATTCAAATCACTAACAAATATCCTAATTTAAAGGCCTAAATAAATGTATTATCAATGATTCTAGAAGAATAGACCAAATTTATACGATAAAGTCACGCAGTGTGTTATTTTAGATAGCAGCCAAAAATCAGATTGGATAGAGAACCAATTTTTATTAGAAGGTTGGGAAGCTATCCAGTGCACCACATTTAATATATTTA
>NW_019227820.1:0-4326 GCF_002742605.1 Olea europaea var. sylvestris
AGCCAGGGGCAATTTCGTAATTTTTCGTGACGGAGTCGGAATGGGCCCAAATTTGATAGGTTGATTGGGAACAAAAACCGCGCGAGGGCATATTTCGTCATTTTTCGCGACGACGTCGGAATGGGCTCAAATTTGACAGGTTGATCGGAAATAAAAATCGATCCGTGGGCAATTTTGTCATTTTTCACGACGGTGTCGGAATGGGCTCAAATTGGACAGGTTTATAGGAAACAAAAATCGAGTCGGGGGAAATTTCCTCATTTTTCGCGACGGTCTCGGAATTGGCTCAAATTTGATAGGTTGATCGGGAACAAAAACCGCGCTAGGCCTATTTTGTCATTTTTCGCGACGTCGTCGGAGTGGGCTCAAATTTGACAGGTTGATCGGAAACAAAAATCGGGTCAGGGGCAATTTCGTCATTTTTCGCGACAGTGTCGGAATGGGCTCAAATTTTACAGGTTGATCGGAAACAAAAATTTATCCGGGGGCAATTTCGTCATTTTTCGCGACGATGTCGGATTGGGCTCAAATTTGACAGGTTGATCATAAACAAAAATCGCGTCGGGAGCAATTTCGTCATTTTTCGCGGTGGAGTCGGAACGGGGTCAAATTTGACAGGTTGATTGGGAAAAAAATCGGGCCAAGGGCAATTTCGTCATTTTTCGCGATGGTGTCGGAATGGGCTCAAATTTGACAGGTTGATCGGAAACAAAAATCGATCCGGGGTGAAATTCTTTATTTTTCGCGACGGTGTCGGAATGGGCTAAAATTTGACAGGTTGATCGGAAACAAAAATTTATCCAGGGTCAATTTCGTCATTTTTCGCTATGGTGTCGGATTGGGCTCAAATTTGACAGGTTGATCGGGAACAAAAATCGTACCAAGGGCTGTTTCATCATTTTTCGCGACGGTGTCAGAATGGGCTCAAATTTCACATGTTGATCGGAAACAAAAATCGATCCAGGGGGAATTTCGTCATTTTTCGCGACGGTGTCGGAATGGGCTCAAATTTGACAGGTTGATCGGAAACAAAAATTTATCGGGGGACAATTTTGTCATTTTTCGCGACGGAGTCGGAATAGCCTCAAATTTGACAGGTTGATCGGGAACAAAAATCGCTCAAGGGGTAATTTCGTCATTTTTCGCGACGGTGTCGGAATGGACTCAAATTTGACAGGTTGATCAAAAACGAAAATCGCGCCAGCGGCAATTTCGTCATTTTTCGCGACGGTGTCGGAATGGGCTCAAATTTGACAGGTTGATTGGAAACAAAAATTTATCCAGGGTCAATTTCTTCATTTTTCTCGACGGTGTCGGATTGGGCTCAAATTTGACGGGTTGATCGGGAACATAAATCGCACCAAGGACATTTCGTCATTTTTCGCGACGGTTTCGGAATGGGCTCAAATTTGACAGGTTTATCGGAAAAAAAAATCGATCCGGGGGAATTTCGTCATTTCTCGCGACGGTGTCGGAATGGGGTCAAATTTGAGAGGTTGATCGGAAACAAAAATTTATCCGAGGGTAATTTCGTCATTTTTCGTGACGGAGTCGGAATGGGCTCAAATTTGACAGGTTGATCGGGAACAAAAATCGCACCAAGGGCAATTTCGTCATTTTTCGCGACGGTGTCGAAATGGGCTCAAATTTGACAGGTTGATCGGAAACGAAATTCGCGTCAGGGCCAGTATCGTCATTTTTCCCGACGGAGTCGGAATGGGCTCAAATTTGACAGGTTGATCGGAAACAAAAATCGCGCCAAGGGAAATTTTGCCATTTTTCGCGTTTGAGTCGGAATGGGCTCAAATTTGGCAGGTTGATCGGGAACAAAAATCGCGCCAGGGGCAATTTCGTCATTTTTCGCGACGGCTTCGGAATGGCTAAAATTTGACAGGTTGATTGGAAACAAAAATTTATCCTGGGCAATTTCGTCATTTTTCGCGACGGAGTCGGAATGGACTCAAATTGGACAGGTTGATCGTGAACAAAAATTGCGCCAGGGGCAATTTCATCATTTTTCGTGACGTTGTCGGAATGGGCTCAAATTTAACAAGTTGATCGGAAAAAAAAATTTACCCCGTGGCAATTTCGTCATTTTTCACGACAGTGTCGGATTGGGCTCAAATTTGACAGGTTGATCGTAAACAAAAATCGCGCCGGGAGCAATTTCGTCATCTTTCGCAACGGAGTCGGAATGGGCTCAAATTTGACAGGTTGATCGGGAAAAAAAATCGGGCCAAGGGCAATTTCGTCATTTTTTGCGACGGTGTCGGAATTGGCTCAAATTTGACGTTTTGATCGGAAGCAAAAATCGCGCCAGGAACAATTTTGTCGTTTTTCGCGACGATGTTAGATTGGGCTCAAATTTGACAGGTTGATCGTAAACAAAAAAATCGCGCCGGGAGCAATTCCGTCATTTTTCGCGACGGAGTCGGAATGGGCTCAAATTTGACAGGATGATCGGGAAAAAAAATCTGGCCAAGGGCAATTTCGTCATTTTTCGCGTCGGTGTCGGAATGGGCTCAAATTTGACAGGATGATCGGGAAAAAAAATCTGCCCATGGGCAATTTCGTCATTTTTCGCGTCGATGTCGGAATGGTCTCAAATTTGACAAGTTGATCGAAAACAAAAATCGATCGGGGGGAATTTTGTCATTTTTCACGATGGTGTCGGAATGGGCTCAAATTTGACAGGTTGATTGGAAACAAAAATCGCGCCGAGGGCAATTTCGTCATTTTTCGCGACTGAGTAGGAATGGGCTCAAATTTGGCAGGTTGATCGGGAACAAAAATCGATCGTGGGAAATTTCCTCATTTTTCACGACAGTGTTGGAATGGGATCAAATTTGACAGGTTGATCGGAAACAAAAATCGCGTCGGGGGCAATTTCGTCATTTTTCGCGACGGAGTCAGAATGGGCTCAAATTTGACATGTTGAGCGGGAAAAAAAATCGGGCCAAGGGCAATTTCGTCATTTTTCACGACGGTGTCGGAATGGGCTCAAATTTGACAGGTTGATCGGAAACAAAAATTGAATCCGGGGGGAATTTTGTCATTTTTCGCGACGGGGTCGGAATGGGCTCAAATTTGACAGGTTGATCGAAAACAAAAATTTATCCGGGGACAATTTCGTCATTTTTCTCGACGGAGTCGGAATGGCCTCAAATTTGACAGGTTGATCGGGAACAAAAATCGCTCAAGGGGCAATTTCGTCATTTTTCGCGACGGCGTCGAAATGGCTCAAATTTGACAGGTTGATTGGAAACAAAAATCGGGCCAGGGGAAATTTCGTCATTTTTCGCGACGGCGTCGAAATGGGTTGAAATTTGGCTGGTTGATCGGAGGAAAAAATTGCGCTGGGGGCAATTTCCTCATTTTTCGCGAAGGTATCGGAATGGGCTCAAATTTGACAGGTTGATCGGAAACAAAAATCCAGCCGGGACCGATTTCGTCATTTTTTGCGACGGAGTTGGAATGGGCTCAAATTTGATGGGTTGATCGGGAACAAGAATCGTGCCGGGGGTAATTTCGTCATTTTTCGCTACGGTGTCGGAATGAGGTTAAATTTGACCGGTTGATCGGAAACAAAAATTTATCCGAGGGCAAATTCGTCATTTTTCGCGACGGAGTTCGAATGGGCTCAAATTTGAGCGGTTGATCGGAAACAAAAATCGCGTGTGGGACAATTTCATCATTTTTCGAGACGGTGTCGGAATGGGCTTAAATTTGACAGGTTGATCAGAAACAAAAATCGCGCCGGGAGAAATTTCGTCCTTTTTCACGATGGAGTCGAAATGGGCAAAAATTTCACAGGTTGATCGGGAACAAAAATCTCGCCCGGCGAATTTTCGTCATTTTTCACGACGGTGGCGGAATGGGCTGAAATTTGGCTGTTTGATTGGAAGCAAAAATCGCGTCGGGGGCAATTTCTTCATTTTTCGTCATGGTTTCGGTATGGGCTAAAATTTGACAGGTTGATATGAAACAAAAATCGAGCCAGGGGCAATTTCGTAATTTTTCGTGACGGAGTCGGAATGGGCCCAAATTTGATAGGTTGATCGGGGAGAAAAACCGCGCCAGGGCCTATTTCGTCATTTTTCGCGACGACGTCGGAATGGGCTCAAATTTGACAGGTTGATCGGAAATAAAAATCGATCCGGGGGCAATTTTGTCATTTTTCACGATGGTGTCGGAATGGGCTCAAATTGGACAGGTTCATAGGAAACAAAAATCGAGTCGGGGACAATTTCCTCATTTTTCGCGACGGTCTCGGAATTGGCTCAAATTTGATAGGTTGATCGGGAACAAAAACCGCGCTAGGCCTAT
>NW_019227821.1:0-4325 GCF_002742605.1 Olea europaea var. sylvestris
GCCAGGGGCAATTTCGTCATTTTTAGCGACTGTGTCGGAATGGGCTAAAATTTGACAGGTTGATCGGAAACAAAAAATCGTACTGACGACAATTTCGTCATTTTTCGCGACTGTGTCGAAATGGGCTAAAATTTGACAGATTGATCGGAAACAAAAATCGCGCCGAAGGCAATTTCGTCATTTTTCGCGACGGTGTCGAAATGGGCTAAAATTTGACTGGTTGATCGAAAACAAAAATCCCGCCGGGGGTATTTCGTCAGTTTTCTCGACTGTGTCGGAATGGGCTGAAATTTGGCAGATTGATCGGAAATAAAAATCGCGCCGAAGGCAATTTCGTCATATTTCTCGGCTATGACGGAATGGGCTAAATTTTGACTGGTTGATCGGAAACAAAAATCGCGCCAGGGGCAATTTCGTCATTTTTAGTGACTGTGTCGGAATGGGCAAAAATTTGACAGGTTGATCGGAAACAAAAAAATCGTACCGACGGCAATTTCGTCATTTTTCGCGACTGTGTCGGAATGGGCTAAAATTTGACAGATTGATCGGAAACAAAAATCGCGCCGAAGGCAATTTCGTCATTTTTCGCGACGGTGTCGAAATGGGCTAAAATTTGACTGGTTGATCGAAAACAAAAATCGCGCCGGGGGCAATTTCGTCAGTTTTCTCGACTGTGTCGGAATGGGCTGAAATTTGGCAGATTGATCGGAAATAAAAATCGCGCCAGGGGCAATTCCGTCATTTTTCTCGACTGTGTCGGAGTTGGCTTAAATTTGGCCGGTTGATCGGAAATAAAAATCGCACCGGGGGCAATTTAATCACTTTTCGCGACTGCGTCGGAATGGGTTAAAATTTCACTAGTTGATCGGAAACAAAAATCGCACCGGGGGCAATTTCGTCAGTCTTCTCGACTGTGTCGGAATGGGGTGAAAATTGGCGGGTTGATCGGAAATAAAAATCGCGCCGGGGGTAATTTCGTCATTTTTCTCGGCTGTGACGGAGTGGGCTAAAGTTTGATTGGTTGATCGGAAACAAAAATCGCGCCAGGGGCAATTTCAACATTTTTAGTGACTGTGTCGGAATGGGCTGAAATTTGACTGGTTGATCGGAAACAAAAACAGCGCCGGGGGCAATTTCATCATTTTTCGCGTCCGTGTCGGAATGGGAGCAAATTTGACAGCTGATCGGGAACAAAAATCGCACCGGGTGAATTTCGTCATTTTTCGCAACTGTGTCGGAATTGGTTAAAATTTGACAGATTGATCGGAAACAAAAATCGCGCCGGGGGCAATTTCGTAATTTTTCGCGACGGTGTCGGAATGAGCTAAAATTTGACTGGATGATTGGAAACAAAAATTGCGCCGGGGGCAATTTCATCAGTTTTCTCGACTGTGTCGGAATGGGCTGAAATTTGGCAGGTTCATCGGAAATAAAAATCGCGTCGGGGGCAATTTCGTCATTTTTCTCGACTGTGTCGAAATGGGCCAAAATTTGACTGGTTGATCGGGAAAAAAAACCGCGCCAAGCGCAATTTCATCATTTTTAACGACTGTATCGGAATGGGCTAAAATTTGAATGTTTGATCGGAAACAAAAAATCGTGCCGGGGGCAATTTCGTCATTTTTCGCGACTGTGTCGGAATGGGCTAAAATTTGACAGGGTCATCGGAAACAAAAATCGCGCCGGGGGCAATTTCGTTATTTTTCGTGACTGTATCAGAATGGGCTAAAATTTGAATGTTTGATCGGAAACAAAAACTGCGCCAGGGGCAATTTCGTCATTTTTCGCGACGGTGTCGAAATGGGCTAAAATTTGACAGGTTGATCAAAAAAAAACCGTGCCGTGGGTAATTTCGTCATTTTTCGCAACTGTGTGGGAATTGGCTACAATTTGATAGGTTGATCGGAAACAAAAATCGCGCCGGGGGCAATTTCGTCCTTTTTCTCGACTGTGTCGGAATGGGCTAAAATTTGACAGGTTGATCGGAAATAAAAATCGCGCCGGGGGTAATTTCGTCATTTATAGCGACTGTGTCGAAATGGGCTAAAATTTGACAGGTTGATCAAAAAAAAACCGTGCCGTGGGTAATTTCGTCATTTTTCGCAACTGTGTCGGAATTGGCTAAAATTTGACAGATTGATCGGAAACAAAAATCGCGCCCAGGACAATTTGGTAATTTTTCGTTACGTTGTCGGAATGGGCTAAAATTTGACTGGATGATCGGAAACAAAAACCGCGCCGGGGGCAATTTCGTCATTTTTCTCGACTGTGTCGGAGTGGGCTTAAATTTGACAGGTTGATCGGAAACAAAAATCGCGCCGGGGGCAATTTCGTCATTTTTCGCGACTGTGTCGGAATGGGCTAAAATTTGACAGGTTGATCGGAAACAAAAACCGCGTCGGGGGCAGTTTTGTCATTTTAAGCGACTGTGTCAGAATGGGCTAAAATTTGACTGTATGATCGGAAACAAAAATCGCGCCGGGGGCAATTTCGTCAGTTTTCTCGACTGTGTCGGAATGGGCTGAAATTTGGCGGATTGATCGGAAATAAAAATCGCGCCGGAGGCAATTTCGTCATTTTTCTCGGCTGTGACGGAATGGGCTAAAATTTGACTGGTTGATCGAAAACAAAAATCGCGCCGGGGGCAATTTCGTCAGTTTTCTCGACTGTGTCGGAATGGGCTGAAATTTGGCAGATTGATTGGAAAAAAAAATCGCGCCAGGGGCAATTCCGTCATTTTTCTCGACTGTGCCGAAATGGGCCAAAATTCGACTGGTTGATCGGAAACAAAAAACGAGCCAGGGGCAATTACGTCATTTTTAGTGACTGTGTCGGAATGGGCTGAAATTTGACTGGTTGATCGGAAACAAAAACCGCGCCGGGAGCAATTTCATCATTTTTCGCGACTGTGTCGGAATGGGCTAAAATTTGACAGGCTGATCGGAAACAAAAATCGTGCCGGGGGCAATTTCGTCATTTTTCGAGACAGTGTCGGAATGGGCGCAAATTTGACAGCTGATCGGGAACAAAAATCGCAACGGGTGAATTTCGTCATTTTTCGCAACTGTGTCGGAATTGGTTAAAATTTCACAGGTTGATCGGAAACAAAAATCGCGCCGGGGGCAATTTCATTTGTTTTCTCGACTGTGTCGGAATGGGCTGAAATTTGGCAGGTTCATCGAAAATAAAAATCGCGTGGGGGGCAATTTCGTCATTTTTCTCGACTGTGTCGAAATGGGCCAAAATTTGACTGGTTGATCGGAAAAAAAACCGCGCCAAGCGCAATTTCATCATTTTTAACGACTGTATCGGAATGGGCTAAAATTTGAATGGTTGATCGGAAACAAAAAATCGTGCCGGGGGCAATTTCGTCATTTTTCGCGACTGTGTCGGAATGGGCTAAAATTTGACAGGGTGATCGGAAACAAAAATCGCGCCGGGGGTAATTTCATCATTTTTCGCGACTGCATCGGAATGGGCTCAAATTTGAAAGGTTGATCGGGAAAAAAATCGCGCGCGAGGGTAATTTCGTCATTTTTCGCAACTGTGTGGGAATTGGTTACAATTTGATAGGTTGATCGGAAACAAAAATCGAGCCATGGGCAATTTCGTCATTTTTCTCGACTGTGTCGGAATGGGCTAAAATTTGGCAGGTTGATCGGAAATAAAATCGCTCGGGGGCAATTTCGTCATTTTTAGCGACTGTGTCGGAATGGGCTAAAATTTGACAGGTTGATCGAAAAAAAAACTTGTGCCGTGGGCAATTTCGTCATTTTTCGCAACTGTGTCGAATTGGCTAAAATTTGACAGATTGATCGGAAACAAAAATCGCGCCGAAGGCAATTTCGTCATTTTTCGCGACGGTGTCGAAATGGGCTAAAATTTGACTGGTTGATCGAAAACAAAAATCGCGCCGGGGGCAATTTCGTCAGTTTTCTCGACTGTGTTAGAATGGGCTGAAAATTGGCAGATTGATCGGAAATAAAAATCGCGCCAGGGGCAATTCCGTCATTTTTCTCGACTGTGTCGAAATGGGCCAAAAGTCGACTTGTTGATCGGAAACAAAAAACGAGCCAGGGGCAATTTCGTCATTTTTAGTGACTGTGTCGGAATGGGCTAAAATTTGACTGGTTGATCGAAAACAAAAATCGCGCCGGGGGCAATTTCGTCAGTTTTCTCGACTGTGTCGGAATGGGCCGAAATTTGGCAGATTGATCGGAAAAAAAAATCGCGCCAGGGGCTATTCCGTCATTTTTCTCGACTGTGTCGAAATGGGCCAAAATTCGACTGGTTGATCGGAAACAAAAAACGAGCCAGGGGCAATT
>NW_019227822.1:0-4325 GCF_002742605.1 Olea europaea var. sylvestris
AAACCGTGGCCACATTTCCAAAAAGTACTTATGGGCCCTAAACGGACACCGTCTGTAAAAGTTACGCTCAATTCTTCGAACGCTGACAATCCAAGCATTCCTAATATGAAAGTGCTCATTCTTTCAAAAAATAGCCGAAATCCCTCATACGTCACGATGAAGTGGTGAGTTCAATCAAAAACGGTCGCTACATTTCCAAAAAGTACTTATGGGCCCAAAACGGTAAAAAACGTCTGCAAAAGTTACGCTCAATTCTTCTTACGCCGACTTTCCAAGTGTTCCAAATATGCAAGTGCTCATTCTTTCGAAAAATGGCCGAAATCCCTCATACGCCTCAATGAAGTTGTGAGTTCAATCCAAAACGGTCGCTACATTTTCAAAAAGTACTTATGGGCCCAAAACGGACACCGTGTGCAAAAGTTACGTTCAATTCTTCGAACGCTGACAATCCAAGCATTCCAAATACACAAGTGCTCATTCCTTCAAAAAATTGCCAAAATCCCTCATATGTCATGACGAAGTGGTGAGTTTAAACCAAAACGATCGCTACAATTCCAAAAAGTACTTATTGGCCCAAAACGGACACTGTCTGCAAAGGTTACGCTCAATTCTTCGAACGCCGACATTCCAAGCATTCCAAATACGCAAGTGCTCATTCATTCAAAAAATAGCCGAAATCCCTCATACGTCACGACGAAGTGGTGAGTTCAATCCAAAACGGTCGCTACATTTCCAAAAAGTGCTTATGGGCCCAAAACGATAAAAAAACGTCTGCAAAAGTTATGCTCAATTCCTCTTACGCCGACTCTCCAAGTGTTCCGAATATGCAAGTGCTCATTCTTTCAAAAAATGGCCGAAATCCCTCATACGTCACGACAAAGTTGTGAGTTTAATCCAAAACGGTCGCTACATTTCCAAAAAGTACTTATGGGCCCAAAACGGACACCGTCTGCAAAAGTTACGCTCAATTATTCGAACATCGACAATCCAAGCATTTCAAATACGCAAGTGCTCATTCTTTCAAAAAATATTCGAAATCCTTCATACGTCACGAAGAAGTGGTGAGTTCAATCCAAACCGGTCGCTACATTTTCAAAAAGTTCTTATGGGCCCAAAATGGACAACGTGTGCAAAAGTTACGCTCAATTCTTCTTACGCCGACTCTCCAAGCGTTCCAAATACGCAAGTGCTCATTCTTTCGAAAAATGGCCGAAATCCCTCATACGTCACGAAGAAGTTGTGAGTTCAATCCAAAACGGTGGCCACATTTCCAAAAAGTACTTATGGGCCCAAAACGGACAACGTCCGTAAAAGTTACGCTCAATTCTACGAACGCCGACAATCCAAGCATTCCAAATACGAAAGTGCTGATTCTTTCAAAAAATAGCCGATATCCCTCATACGTCACGATGAAGTGGTGAGTTCAATCCAAAACATTCGTTACATTTCCAAAAAGTACTTACGGGCCCAAAACGGTAAAAAACGTCTGCAAAAGTTACGCTCAATTCGTCTTACGCCGACTCTCCAAGTGTTCCAAATATGCAAGTGCTCATTCTTTCGAAAAATGGCTGAAATCCCTCATACGCCTCGACGAAGTTGTGAGTTCAATCCAAAACGGTCGTTACATTTTCAAAAAGTACTGATGGGCCCAAAACGGACACCGTCTGCAAAAGTTACGTTCAATTCTTTGAACGCCGACAATCCAAGCATTCCAAATACACAAGTGCTCATTCCTTCAAAAAATTGCCAAAATCCCTCATACGTCACGACGAAGTGGTGAGTTCAATCCAAAACGGTCGCTACATTTCCGAAAAGTACTTATGGATTAAAAACGGACACCGTGTGCAAAAGTTACGCTCAATTCTTCTTACGCTGACTCTCCAAGCGTTCCAAATATGCAAGTGCTCATTCAAAAAATTGCCAAAATCCCTCATACGTCACGACGAAGTGGTGAGTTCAATCCAAAACGGTCGCTACATTTCCGAAAAGTACTTATGGATTAAAAACGGACACCGTGTGCAAAAGTTACGCTCAATTCTTCTTACGCTGACTCTCCAAGCGTTCCAAATATGCAAGTGCTCATTCAAAAAATTGCCAAAATCCCTCATACGTCACGACGAAGTGGTGAGTTCAATCCAAAACGGTCGCTACATTTCCGAAAAGTACTTATGGATTAAAAACGGACACCGTGTGCAAAAGTTACGCTCAATTCTTCTTACGCTGACTCTCCAAGCGTTCCAAATATGCAAGTGCTCATTCAAAAAATTGCCAAAATCCCTCATACGTCACGACGAAGTGGTGAGTTCAATCCAAAACGGTCGCTACATTTCCGAAAAGTACTTATGGATTAAAAACGGACACCGTGTGCAAAAGTTACGCTCAATTCTTCTTACGCTGACTCTCCAAGCGTTCCAAATATGCAAGTGCTCATTCAAAAAATTGCCAAAATCCCTCATACGTCACGACGAAGTGGTGAGTTCAATCCAAAACGGTCGCTACATTTCCGAAAAGTACTTATGGATTAAAAACGGACACCGTGTGCAAAAGTTACGCTCAATTCTTCTTACGCCGACTCTCCAAGCGTTCCAAATATGCAATTGCTCATTCTTTCGAAAAATGGCCAAAATCCCTCAAACGTCACGATGAAGTTTTGAGTTCAATCCACAACGGTCGCTACATTTCCAAAAAGTACTTATGGGCCGATAGCGGAAAACGTGTACAAAAGTTACGCTCAATTCTTCTTACGCTGACTCTCCAAGCGTTCCAAATATGCAAGTGCTCATTCTTTCGAAAAATGGCCGAAATCCCTCATACGTCACGATGAAGTTTTGAGTTTAATCCAAAACGGTCGCTACATTTCCAAAAAGTACTTATTGGCCCAAAACGGACATCGTCTGCAAAAGTTACGCTCAATTCTTCGAACGCCGACATTCAAAGAATTCAAAATACGCAAGTGCTCATTCATTCAAAAAATAGCCGAAATCCCTCATACGTCACGACGAAGTGGTGAGTTCAATCCAAAACGGTCGCGACATTTCCAAAAAGTTCTTATGGGCCCAAAACGGTAAAAAATGTCTGCAAAAGTTACGCTCAATTCTTCTTACGCCGACTCTCCAAGTATTCCAAATATGAAAGTGCTCATTCTTTCGAAAAATGGCCGAAATCCCTCATATGCCTCGACGAAGTTGTGAGTTCAATCCAAAACGGTCGCTACATTTTCAAAAAGTACTTATGGGCCCAAAACGGACATCGTGTGCAAAAGTTACGTTCAATTCTTCGAACGCCGACAATCCAAGCATTCCAAATACACAAGTGCTCATTCCTTAAAAAATTGCCAAAATCCCTCATACGTCACGACGAAGTGGTGAGTTTAATCCAAAACGATCACTACAATTCCAAAAAGTATTTATTGGCCCAAAACGGCCACTGTCTGCAAAGGTTACGCTCAATTCTTCGACCGCCGACATTCCAAGCATTCCAAATACGCAAGTGTTCATTCATTCCAAAAATAGCCAAAATCCCTCATACGTTACGACGAAGTGGTGAGTTCAATCCAAAACGGTCGCTACATTTCCAAAAAGTACTTATGGCCCTAAAACGGTAAAAAATCGTCTGCAAAAGTTTCGCTCAATTCATCTTACGCCGACTCTCCAAGTGTTCCAAATATGCAAGTGCTCATTCTTTCAAAAAATGGCCGAAATCCCTCATACGTCACGACGAAGTTGTGAGTTCAATCCAAAACGGTGGCTACATTTCCAAAAAGTACTTAAGGGCCCAAAACGGACACCATGTGCAAAAGTTACGTTAAATTCTTCGAACGTCGACAATCCAAGCATTCCAAATACACAAGTGCTCATTCTTTCAAAAAATAGCCGAAATCCCTCAGACGTCACGACGAAGTGGTGAGTTCAATCCAAAACGGACGCTACATTTCCAAAAAGTTCTTATGGGCCCAAAATGGACAACGTGTGCAAAAGTTACGCTCAATTCTTCTTACGCCGACTCTCCAAGCGTTCCAAATATGCAAGTGCTCATTCTTTCGAAAAATGGCCAAAATCCCTCATACGTCACGACGAAGTTGTGAGTTTAATCCAAAACGATCGCTACATTTCCAAAAAGTACTTATTGGCCCAAAACGGACACTGTCTGCAAAGGTTATGCTCAATTCTTCGAACGTCGACATTCCAAGCATTCCAAATACATAAGTGCTCATTCATTCAAAAAATAGCCAAAATCCCTCACACGTCACGACGAAGTGGTGAGTTCAATTTAAAACGGTCACTACATTTCCAAAAAGTACTTATGGGCCCAAAACGGTAAAAAAC
>NW_019227823.1:0-4324 GCF_002742605.1 Olea europaea var. sylvestris
AATTTCTCGATAAAAAATTGAGAAATGACGAATATAGCTTTCTATTTAAATAAAACAAAAAGAAAAGAAAAGGAAAATAAAAAACTAATTGCAACCGTACTCTCAAAGTTTTTTAAAAAGCACACAAGAGTCCCAAATAAATTATTAAAAAATTTATCTTTCTTTTCCCTCTTCTTTCCCCACCTCCTCCTCATCCACCACCACAAATAATTTGTGTAGGCCATATTTGTTTGCCGTTACAGTTTTAAATCTAATACGAGATAGATAGCCCATGAGAGACAGAGACATTTATGGGAAAAAATCACAACTCCGTATAGTATACCCCAAATCAAGAATCTGGCATAATGTTTAGAAGTGCAAAAATCAGGGATTTATTTATTAATTAAAAATATTTTATTAATTAAATGTAATAAAGTCACAGTTATAGAATTAATAGTCATAGATACAAAATTCGAGGTCACAATTTATTTATTGGTCACATATCATTAAATTAATTGATCACAGATTATTTCGACATCACAAATCAAAAATTTTATTGGTTATATATTATTTCGAGATCACAAATCAAAAATTTTATAGGTCACATTTTTATTTTCAAGGTCACAAATTCAAAATTTTATAGGTCACAGATTCTTTTAGCTACATATTATCAAATTTTAAAGTGACGAACCAAATCGTTGAAGTCACTGATTATTATTTTAGTCACAAGTCATCAAATTTTAAGGTCACGGACTAAATCATTGAGGTCACAGATTATTGTTTTAGTCACATATCGTCAAATTTTATAGTCACAGACCTTCGCCAATAAAATAAAAAAAATATCACATTCTAGTCGCCGTAGACCGCCGTTGCCGCCATCGTACACCACACCACCACCGTTAGCAAACTCCACCACCCACATTGTACCAACACAATCAGCGTCCACAAACAGTCATACACAGATCTCACATCGCAACAACACAACAGCCCCGCAAATCCCACACCGACGACCACTGCACAGTGGTTCGAATCAAAAACCAAAAAAATCCCAAAAATCAAAAATTCTCCATAGCTACCACAACCAACACAAAACCCATCCCAAAAAAGGACTGGCAACACCACCATCACCACAACCTTAGAGCACCCCAAAGACCGCATCTACCACTAGATCGCGACACTCCGCCACTCTTGTACCAGATTGCGATCGCCACTCGCAACGGCGATAAGCATTCCACAGCGGCCAAAGTTGCAGCGCCGCACTGCAGCGGCAATGTCACAATGTGCATTGCCGCGATCTGCAACGTCGCACTGCAGCGATCGGCAAAGAGAGATACAAAAGAGAGATGAGGAATGGCAAAGAAAAAAGACGGCAGCGACACACGAAGTGGTCCATGCTATGCAGCGGGGCTTGGAGTTGGAGTCGTTGTCACCGTCGTGTGGGAGAAGACAGGGTAGGTCTCCGGCGGCGGGATAATAGAGGGGGGGGGGGGGGGGGGGGGGGGGGGGAGAGGGGGGGGGGGGGGGGGGGGGGGGGGGGGGGAGAATCGAAATGGTTAGGGTTTGAATTGGGGAGGTATTTAATTACCTTATTTATACCGGATTTGTGAATAACAAAACATTATACTAGATTTTTGCACTGTAAACTTGAGACAACGGGAACGGTGTAATTTCCCCGACATTTATCCTTTGCTACATTCTAGCACTACATGAAAACATTAAAATCTCACATAAAAACACAATTTATTTATTTATTTTTTTGCAAATGGCTCTCCAAAGAGCATCTTTAATTTCATCGACATTTTGCACCCCAAAAGCTGAATTGGACGCTTTTCTCATAAGGAAAAAGGTAACCTGTTCTCTGTGTGTGTTTGGTAAATTATTCTGATTTTTGAGACGAAATGAAGTTTAAAAGAAATTTAATGTAAGATGGGCTGAGCTTATTTGGTTAAGTTGAAAATCAGCTTGTTAGATGCATTTTTCTTCTTAGTAACGCGATGCTTAACACAAGAAATAAAGAAATGGGGAAACTGCGCAAGGATGGCTATTTCCTTTAGATAATTTTCAATTCAAATCCATTTTTGTCTTAATTGTTAAATTATTTTTTCCACTGAAACAATAAATGAAGAAATGGTGGTGGTGGCGGCGATCGTGGAGGAAGAGGAGGAGGAAAAAGAAGGAAAAGAAAGAGACTTTTTCTATTTTTAATTTTTTATTTAGGACTCGTTTGTATTTTTTTTTTTAATTTTGTAGTATGATTTAATTATTATTTTTATTTTTTAATATTAACACAGGAGCATATATTCGTCTTTTCACAATTTTTTATTGAAAAATGGGATGAAGATGATGTTTTGTGCAATTAAGGGTGAAAATGTAATTATATGAACGTTATCACATAGCAGATTATCTGCTAATTACCCAAATCTGTATAATTAATTAACTTTCAAATTTCCAATTTGGATCACGTGTTTTATGATTATATAGATTATTTTACAACAACTCAAATTTCAGTCCACACCACATGTCAAACGTGCCCCCAATCCCGGTCTCTAAACAGTGAACACACGCGTTCCGTTTCCTCTAAAATTCCCACCCCCTACATTTTATCTCTCTAAAACTACAACAATGTCCACAACCGATCTTCTCCGATTGTCTCTCAACCCCCTCTCTACCACCAAGCTCACAAGCTTGACTCATTCCAATGTCAACCGCATCCTCCTCCCACTACGGCGGCGTTTGCACCGTGTATATTCGCCAGGAGTCCGTACTGTCAATCGCGTTTTCTCAAAAGCTATCGAATTTAAGGCGCCTGAACTCCTACAGCAAGTAAAACCAGCTGAAGAAGAATTGATCTCCACAGTTCTACTGGATGTATCCGGAATGATGTGCGGCGCGTGCGTCACGCGCGTCAAGTCGATCATTGCTTCCGACGAGCGCGTTGACTCGGTCGTAGTGAACATGTTGACCGAGACAGCGGCAATCAAGCTGAAGGACGGAGGTGAACAGAGTTATCCTGATGTAGCAGAGGAGCTGGCTAAGAAAGTGACAGCGAGTGGTTTCGACGCTAGGAAGAGGCCTTCGGGGATTGGAGTGGAGGCAAAGGTGAAGAAGTGGAGGGAGACGGTGGAGAAAAAGGAGGCGCTGCTTCTGAAGAGTAGGAACCGTGTGGCCTTTGCTTGGACTTTGGTTGCCCTCTGCTGTGGCTCTCACGCGTCACATATTCTACACTCCCTTGGCATTCATCTCGATCACGGTGAGGACTTAAATTTCAGCTTTTCATAAGTTACAAGTGCTGGTGCATAATGTGCAACGTATCTGTTCTTTACCGAATGCCTGAACAATTGTCCTCGCACATCTTTTTTCACCATAGTCTTAGAAAATGCCTAATTTGTGAATGCGAACAGTTCAATATTGGTTGACTTAGTTATGATTAATATATTTTTGTTGTTTAGGATCAATTTTGGATGTATTACACAATTCGTATGTGAAAGGTGGTTTGGCTTTGGGCGCTCTATTGGGACCTGGACGAGGTTAGTTAGAACTCATTGGCTGGATTTTTTTCCCCATTTAAGTCACTGTTCGCAATTAAATTTCTTTACTTTCAGTTTCATTCTCGAGCACTATCAAATAATTGGCACGCACATTTATAATGCGTATCTTTTTGTTCCATCAAGATCTTTAGTTATACTGCTTGTTGTTTGTTACTTTGTATCTATTTATTTCATTACTAGTTCTTAAGTGCCTTTGGTGAATTCTGCAGACTTCATAATTTTTGTTAGCAAATATATTGATTATTTGCTCCATGATATTATTAACTTTATTTCCTAAAATATCAAATGAACTATGGTCCAGACTTACTTTTTGATGGATTAAGAGCATTCAGCAAGGGCTCACCAAATATGAACTCCCTTGTTGGCTTTGGATCTATTGCTGCCTTTGCCATAAGTGCGGTAAGGACTCATTAGACACAGGATTAGTGATTTAACAGTGTTTTGTGATGATTTTAGTTTTCTGCATTTTTATTACTTTGCATAACTAATAAATCTTCTCTTTTGCAGGTGTCACTCTTCAATGTTGAACTTCAGTGGAATGCAACATTTTTTGATGAACCGGTATGGTTTGCTATAACTTGTATTACTTTGCTTTTTTAGCTCTTTCCAAACTTGCATTTTGAGCTTATACATGTCATCGCTTTCAACCATTGAATAACTCTACCTTTTGAATTCGTTCATTCTTTCTTTTTCCTGCCTCTCACTCCTCCACATATGATCTATAGATTATATTGGCTTTGAGCATTCAGCTTCGTGCTCTTGTTTGATGTGTATTTTGTGCAAGATCACATCAATTA
>NW_019227824.1:0-4324 GCF_002742605.1 Olea europaea var. sylvestris
TTCCGACACAGTCGAGAAAAATGATGAAATTGCCGCCGGCGCGATTTTTATTTCCGATCAAACTACTAAATTTCAGCCAATTCTGACACAGTCGAGAAAAATGCGGAAGTTGCCCTCGGTGCGATTTTTATTTCCGATCAACCTGTCAAATTTGAGCCCATTCCGACACAGTCGAGAAAAATGACGAAATTGCCCTCGGCGCGATTTTTATTTCAGATCAAACTGCGAAATTTCAGCCAATTCCGAAACAGTCGAGAAAAATGACGAAATTGCCCCCGTCGCTATTTTTGTTTCCGATCAACAAGTCAAATTTTAGCCAATTCCGACACTGTCGCGAAAAATGACAAAATTGCTCCGGTGCGATTTTTCTTTCCGATAAACCTGTCAAATTTGACCCCATTCTGACACAGTCGAGAAAAATGACGAAATTGCCGTCGACGGGATTTTTATTTCCGATCAAACTGCCAAATTTCAGCAAATTCCGACACGGCCGCGAAAAATGATTAAATTGCCCCCGTCGCTTTTTTTGTTCCGATCAACAAGTCAAATTTTAGGCAATTCCGACACAGTCGCGAAAAATGACGAAATTACACCAGGCGCGATTTTTGTTCCCGATAAACCTGTCAAATTTGGGCCCATTCCGACACAGTCGAGAAAAACGACGAAATTGTCGCCGGCGCGATTTTTATTTCCGATCAAACTGCCAAATTTCAACCAATTCCGACACAGTCGAGAAAAATGCCGAAGTTGCCCCCGGTGCGATTTTTGTTTCTGATCAACCTGTCAAATTTGAGCCCATTCCGACACAGTCGAGAAAAATGACGAAATTGCCCTCGGCGCGATTTTTATTTCAGTTCAAACTGCCAAATTTTAGCCAATTCTGACACAGTCAAGAAAAATGAAGAAATTGCCCTCGGCGCGATTTTTGTTTCCGATCAACAAGCCGAATTTCAGCCAATTCCGACACAGTCGCGAAAAATGACGAAATTACACCCGGCGCGATTTTTGTTTCCAATCAACCTATCAAATTTGAGCCCATTCCGACACAGTGGAGAAAAATGACGAAATTACCCTCGACACGATTTTTATTTCAGATCAAACTGCCAAATTTCAGCCAATTCCGACACAGTCGAGAAAAATGACGAAATTGCCCCCGGCGCGATTTTTGTTTCCGATCAACCTGTTAAATTTGAGCCCATTCCGACAAAGTCGAAAAAATGACGAAATTGCCCCCGACGCGATTTTTGTTTCCGATCAACCTGTCAAATTTGAGCCCATTCCGACACAGTCGAGATAAATGACGAAATTTCCCTCGACACTATTTTTGCTTCCGATCAACCTGTAAAATTTGAGTCCATTCCGACACTCTCGAGAAAAATAGCGAAATTGCCCCTCGAGCGATTTTTATTTCAGATCAAACTGCCAAATTTTAGCCAATTCCGACACAGTCGCTAAAAATGACGAAATTACACCCGGTGCTGTTTTTGTTCCCGATAAACCTGTCAAATTTGAGCCCATTCCGACACAGTCGAGAAAAATGACAAAATTGCCGCCGGCGTGATTTTTATTTCCGATCAAACGGCCCAATTTCAGCCAATTCTGACACAGTCGCGAAAAATGACGAAATTACCCCCGGCGCGATTTTTATCTCCGATCAACCTGTCAAATTTGAGCCCATTCCGACACAGTCGAGAAAAATGACGAAATTGCCCCCGGCGCGATTTTTGTTTCCGATCGACCTGTCAAATTTGAGCCCATTCCGACACAGTCGAGAAAAATGACGAAATTGCGCCCGACGCTTTTTTTATTTCAGATCAAACCGCCCAATTTCAGCCAATTCTGACACAGTCGAGAAAAATGACGAAATTCCCCCCGGCGCGATTTTTGTTTCCGAACAACAAGTCAAATTTTAGCCAATTCCGACACAGTTGCGAAAAATGACGAAATTACACCCAGCGCGATTTTTTTCCCGACAAACCTGTCAAATTTGAGCCCATTCCGACACAGTCGAGAAAAATGCCGAAATTGCCCCCGACGCGATTTTTGTTTCCGATCGACCTGTCAAATTTGAGCCCATTCCGACACAGTTTAGAAAAATGACGAAATTGCCCCGGCGCGATTTTTATTTCAGATCAAACTGCCAAATTTTAGCCTATTCTGACACAGTCGAGAAAAATGACGAAATTGCCCCGTAGCGATATTTGTTTCCGATCAACCTGTCAAATTTTAGCCAATTCCGACACAGTCGAGAAAGATGACGAAATTGCCCCCGGCGCGATTTTTACTTCAGATCAAACTGCCAAATTTCAGCCAATTCCGACACACTCGAGAAAAATAGGGAAATTGCCCCAGCGCGATTTTTGTTTTCGATCAACCTGTCAAATTTGAGCCCATTTCGACGCAGTCGAGAAAGATAACGAAATTGCCCAGGCACGATTTTTATTTTTGATCAAACTGCCAAATTTCAGCCAATTCCGACACAGCCGCGAAAAATGACGAAATTACACGCAGAGCGATTTTTATTCCAGATCAACCTGTCAAATTTGAGCCCACTCCGATACAGTCGAGAAAAATGACGAAATTGCCGCCGGCGCGATGTTTATTTCCGATCAAACTGCCAAATTCCAGCGAATTCCGACACAGTCTAGAAAAATGACGAAATTGCCCCCGACGCGATTTTTGTTTCCGATCAACCTGTCAAATTTGAGCCCATTCCGACACAGTCGAGAAAAATGACGAAATTGCCCCCGGCGCGATTTTTATTTCAGATCAAACTGCCAAATTTCAACCAATTTCGACACACTCGAGAAAAATATGGAAATTGCCCCCGGCGCGATTTTTGTTTCCGATCAACTTGTCAAATTTGAGCCCATTCCGACATAGTCGAGAAAGATAACAAAATTGCCCATGCGCGATTTTTATTTCAGTTCAAACTGCCAAATTTTAGCCAATTCTGACAAAGTCGAGAAAATGGCGAAATTGTCCCCGGCGCGATTTTTTTTTTCGATCAACAAGTCGAATTTTAGCCAATTCCGATACAGTCGCGAAAAATGACGAAATTACACCCGGCGTGATTTTTGTTCCCGATCAACCTGCCAAATTTGAGCCCATTCCGACACAGTCGAGAAAAATGACGAAATTGCCCCCGGCGCGATTTTTATTTCAGATAAAACTGCCAAATTTCAGCCAATTCCGACACTGTCGAGAAAAATGACGAAATTGCCCCCGGCGCTATTTTTATTTCCGACCAACCTGTCAAATTTGAGACCATTCTGACACAGTCGAGATAAATGACGAAATTGCCCCCGACGCGATTTTTGTTTCCGATCAACCTGTCGAATTTGAGCCAATTCCTACACAGTCGAGAAAAATGACGAAATTGCCCCCGACGCGATTTTTATTTCAGATCAAACTGCCAAATTTCAGCCAATTCAGACACAGTCGAGAAAAATGACGAAATTGTCCCCGGCGCGGTTTTTGTTTCCGATCAACAAGTCGAATTTGAGCATATACCGACACAGTCGAGAAAAATGACGAAATTGCCCCCGGCGCGATTTTTATTTCAGATCAAACTGCCAAATTTCAGCCAATTCAGACACAGTCGGGAAAAATGACGAAATTGCCCCCAGAGCGATTTTTGTTTCCGATCAACCTGTCAAATTTGAGCCCATTCCGAAAAAGTCGCGAAAAATGACGAAATTACACCCAGCGCGATTTTTGTTCCAGATCAACTTGTCAAATTTGAGCCCATCCGACACAGTCGAGAAAAATGACGAAATTGCCCCCGGCGCGATTTTTATTTCAGATCAAACTGCCAAATTTCAGCCAATTCCGACACAGTCGAGAAAAATGACGAAATTGCCCCCGGCGCGATTTTTATTTCAGATCAAACTGCCAAATTTCAGCCAATTCCGACACAGTCGAGAAAAATGACGAAATTGCCACCAGCGCGATTTTTGTTTCCGATCAACAAGTCAAAATTTAGCCAAATCCGACTCAGTCGCGAAAAATGACGAAATTACACCGGCACGGTTTTTTTCCCAATAAACCTGTCAAATTAGAGGCCATTCCGACAGAGGCGAGAAAAATTAAGAAATTGCCGCCGGCGCGATTTTTATTTCCGATCAAACTGCCAAATTTCAGCCAATTCCGACACAGTCGCGAAAAATGACGAAATTGCTCCGGTGCGATTTTTGTATCCGATCAACCTGTCAAATTTGAGCCAATTCCGACACAGTCGCGAAAAAAGACGAAATTCCCCCCGGCGCGATTCTTGTTTCCGATGAACCTGTCAAATTTGAGCCCATTCCGACACAGTCGAGAA
>NW_019227825.1:0-3603 GCF_002742605.1 Olea europaea var. sylvestris
GCTCATTCTTTCGAAAAATGGCCAAAATCCCTTATACGTCACGACGAAGTTGTGAGTTCAATCCAAAGCGATCGCTACATTTCTAAAAAGTACTAATGGGCCCAAAAGGGACACCGTGTGCAAAAGTTACGCTCAATTCTTCGATCACCGACAATCCAAGCGTTCCAAATATGCAATTGCTCATTCTTTCGATAAATACCCGAAATCCCTGATACGTCACGACGAAGTTGTGTGTTCAATCCAAAACGATCGCTACATTTCCAAAAAGAACTTATGGGCCCAAAAGGGACACCGTGTGCAAAAGTTACGCTCAATTCTTCGTACGCCGACAATCCAAGCGTTCCAAATATGCAAGTGCTCATTCTTTCGAAAAATGCTCGAAATCCCTTATACGTCACGACGAAGTCGTGAGTTCAATCCAAAACGATCGCTACATTTCCAAAAAGAACTTATGGGCCCAAAAGGGACACCGTGTGCAAAAGTTACGCTCAATTCTTCGTACGCCGACAATCCAAGCGTTCCAAATATGCAAGTGCTCATTCTTTCGAAAAATGCTCGAAATCCCTTATACATCACGACGAAGTGGTGAGTTCAATCCAAAGTGATCGCTACATTTCCAAAAAGTACTTATGGGCCCAAAAGGGACACCGTGTGCAAAAGTTACGCTCAATTCTTCGATTTCGGACAATCCAAGCCTTCCAAATATGCAAGTGCTCATTCTTTCGATAAATACCCGAAATCCCTGATACGTCACGACGAAGTTGTGTGTTCAATACAAAACGGTCGCAACATTTCCAAAAAGTACTTATGGGCCCAAAACGGACACCGTGTGCAAAAGTTACGCTCAATTCTTCGAACGCTGACAAGCCAAGCGTTCCTAATATGCAAGTGCTCATTCTTTCAAAAAATGCCCGAAATCCCTGATACGTCACGACGAAGTTGTGTGTTCAATCCAAAACGGTCGCTACATTTCCAAAAAGTACTTATGGGCCCAAAAGGGACACCGTGTGCAAAAGTTACGCTCAATTCTTCGAACGCTGACAAGCCAAGCGTTCCTAATATGCAAGTGCTCATTCTTTCAAAAAATGCCCGAAATCCCTTATACGTCACGATGAAGTTGTGAGTTCAATCCAAAACGATCGCTACATTTCCAAAAAGTACTTATGGGCCCAAAAGGGACACCGTGTGCAAAAGTTACGCTCAATTCTTCGAACGCTGACAATCCAAGCGTTCCTAATATGCAAGTGCTCATTCTTTCAAAAAATGCCCGAAATCCCTTATACGTCACGACGAAGTTGTGAGTTCAATCCAAAGCGATCGCTACATTTGCAAAAAGTACTTATGGGACCAAAAGGGACACCGTGTGCAAAAGTTACGCTCAATTCTTCGATCGCCGACAATCTAAGCGTTCCAAATATGTAAGTGCTCATTCTTTCGATAAATACCCGAAATCCCTGATACGTCACGACGAAGTTGTGTGTTCAATCCAAAACGGTCGCTACATTTTCAAAAAGTACTTATGGGCCCAAAACGGACACCGTGTGCAAAAGTTACGCTCAATTCTTCGAACGTCGACAATCCAACCGTTCCAAATATACAAGTGCTCATTCTTTCAAAAAATGGCTAAAATCCCATATACGTCACGACGAAGTGGTGAGTTCAATCCAAAACTGTCGCTACATTTCCAAAAGGTACTTATGGGCCCAAAACTGACACCGTGTACAAAAGTTACGCTCAATTCTTCGAACGTCGACAATCCAAGCGTTCCAAATATGCAAGGGCTCATTCTTTCGAAAAATGCCCGAAATACCTTATACGGCACGACGAAGTTGTGAGTTCAATCCAAAACGGTCGCTACATTTCCAAAAAGTACTTATGGGCCCAAAACGGACACCGTGTGCAAAAGTTACGCTCAATTCTTCGAACGCCGACAATCCAAGCGTTCCAAATATGCAAGTGCTCATTCTTTCGAAAAATGGCCAAAATCCCTTATACGTCACGACGAAGTTGTGAGTTCAATCCAAAACGATCGCTACATTTCCAAAAAGTACTTATGGGCCCAAAAGGGACACCGTGTGCAGAAGTTACGCTCAATTCTTCGAACGCCGACTATCCAAGCGTTCCAAATATGCAAGTGCTCATTCTTTCGAAAAATGCACGAAATCCCTTATACGTCACGACGAAGTTGTGAGTTCAATCCAAAGCGATCGCTACATTTTCAAAAAGTACTTATGGGCCCAAAAGGGACACCGTGTGCAAAAGTTACGCTCAATTCTACGATTTCCGACAATCCAAGTATTCCAAATATGCAAGTGCTCATTCTTTCGATAAATACCCGAAATCCCTGATACGTCACGACGAAGTTGTGTGTTCAATCCAAAATGGTCGCTACATTTCCAAAAAGTACTTATGGGCCCAAAACGGACACCGTGTGCAAAAGTTACGCTCAATTCTTCGAACGTCGACAATCCAAGAGTTCCAAAAATACAAGTGCTCATTCTTTCGAAAAATGGCCAAAATCCCATATACGTCACGACGAAGGGGTGAGTTCAATCCAAAACGGTCGCTACATTTCCAAAAAGTACTTATGGGCCCAAAACTGACACCGTGTGCAAAAGTTACGCTCAATTCATCGAACGTCGACAATCCAAGCGTTCCAAATATGCAAGGGCTCATTCTTTCGAATAATGCCCGAAATCCCTTATACGTCACGACAAAGTTGTGAGTTCAATCCAAAACGGTCGCTACATTTCCAAAAAGTACTTATGGGCCCAAAACGGACACCATGTGCAAAAGTTACGCTCAATTCTTCAAACGCCGACAATCCAAACGTTTCAAATATGCAAGGGCTCATTCTTTCGAAAAATGCCCGAAATCCCTTATACCTCACCATGAAGTTGTTAGTTCAATCCAAAACGGTCGCTACATTTCCAGAAAGTACTTATGGGCCCAAAACTGACACCGTGTGCAAAAGTTACACTCAATTCTTCGAACGCTGACAATCCAAGCATTCAAAATATGCAAGGGCTCATTCTTTCGAAAAATGCCCGAAATCCCTTATACGTCACGACGAAGTTGTGAGTTCAATCCAAAACGGTCGCTACATTTCCAAAAAGTACTTATGGGCCCAAAACGGACGCCGTGTGCAAAAGTTACGCTCAATTCTTTGAACGCCGACAATCCAAGCGTTCCAAATATGCAAGTGCTCATTCTTTCAAAAAATGGCCAAAATCCCTTATACGTCACGACGAAGTTGTGAATTCAATCCAAAACGATCGCTACATTTCCAAAAAGTGCTTATGGGCCCAAAAGGGACACCGTGTGTAGAAGTTGCGTTCAATTCTTCGAATGCCGACAATCTAAGGGTTCCAAATATGCAAGTGCTCATTCTTTCGAAAAATGCCCGAAATCCCTTATACGTCACGGCTACGTCACGGCGAAGTTGTGAGTTCAATCCAAAGCGATCGCTACATTTCCAAAAAGTACTTATGGGCCCAAAAGGGACACCGTGTGCAAAAGTTACGCTCAATTCTTCGCATGCCGATTATCCAAGCGTTCCAAATATAAAAGTGCTCATTCTTTCGAAAAATGGCCAAAATCCCT
>NW_019227825.1:3918-4324 GCF_002742605.1 Olea europaea var. sylvestris
CAATTCTTCGAACGTCGACAATCCAAGCGTTCCAAATATGCAAGTGCTCATTCTTTCGAAAAATGGCCGAAATCCCTTATACGTCACGAGGAAGTCGTGAGTTCAATCCAAAACGATCGCTACATTTCCAAAAAGTAATTACGGGCCCAAAAGGGTCACCGTGTGCAAAAGTTACTCTCAATTCTTCGAACGCCGACAATCCAAGCGTTCCAAATATGCAAGTGTTCATTCTTTCGAAAAATGCCCGAAATCCCTTATACGTCACGACGAAGTTGTGAGTTCAATCCAAAGCGATCGCTACATTTCCAAAAAGTACTTATGGCCCCAAAAGGGACACCGTGTGCAAAAGTTACGCTCAATTCTTCGATTTCCGACAATCCAAGCGTTCCAAATATGCAAGTGCTCA
>NW_019227826.1:0-4324 GCF_002742605.1 Olea europaea var. sylvestris
CATTTCCAAAAAGTACTTATGGGCGCAAAACGGACACCGTGTGTAAAAGTTATGACCATTCTTCGTCCGTCGACTCTCCAAGCTTTCTAAATATGCAAGAGCTCATTCTTTCAAAAAATCACAAAAATCCCTCATACGTCACGACGAAGTGGTGAGTTCAATCCCAAACGGACGCTACATTTTCGAAAAGTTCTTATGGGCGCAAAACGGACACCGTGTGCAAAAGTTACGCTCAATACTTCGTCCGCCGACTCTCCAAGCGTTCTAAATATACAAGCGCTCATTCTTTTGAAAAATGGCCAAAATCCCTCGTACGTCACGACGAAGTATTGAGTTCAATCCAAAACGGTCGCTACATCTCCAATAAGTTCATATGGCCCCAAACGGACACCGTGTGCAAAAGATCTGCTCAATTCTTCGTACGTCGACAATCCAAGCGTTCCAAATATGCAAGTGCTCATTCTTTTGAAAATTGGGCAAAATCCCTCACACGTCACGATGAAGTGGTGAGTTCAATCCAAAACGGTCGCTACATCTCCAATAAGTTCATATGGCCCCAAAACGGACACCGTGTGCAAAAGTTACGCTCAATACTTCGTCCGCCGACTCTCCAAGCGTTCTAAATATACAAGCGCTCATTCTTTTGAAAAATGGCCAAAATCCCTCGTACGTCACGATGAAGTGGTGAGTTCAATCCAAAACGGTCGCTACATTTCCAATAAGTTCATATGGCCCCAAACGGACACCGTGTGTAAAAGTTCTGCTCAATTCTTCGTACGTCGACAATCCAAGCGTTCCAAATATGCAAGTGCTCATTCTTTCGAAAAATGACCGAAAATCCTCGTACGTCTAGACGAAGTAGTGTGTTCAATCCAAAACGGTCGCTACATTTCCAAAAAGTACTTATGGGCCAAAAACGGACACCGTGTGCAAAAGTTACGCTCAATTCTTCGTACGCCGACAATCAAAGCGTTCCAAATATGCAAGTGCTCATTCTTTCAGAAAATGGCATAACTCCCTCATACGTCACGACGAAGTGGTGAGTTCAATCCCAAACCGACGCTACATTTTCGGAAAGTTCTTACGGGCGTAAAACAGACACCGTGTGCAAAAGTTACGCTCAATACTTTGTCCACCGACTCTCCAAGCGTTCTAAGTATGAAAGTGTTCATTCTTTCGAAAAATGGCCAAAATCCCTCGTACGTCACGACGAAGTGGTGAGTTCAATCCAAAACAGTCGCTACATTTCCAATAAGTTCATATGGACCCAAAACGGACATCGTTTGCAAAAGTTACGATCAATTCTTCGTACGCCGACAATCCAAGCGATCCAAATATGCAAGTGCTCATACTTTTGAAAAATGGCCAAAATCCCTCGTACGTCAGGATGAAGTGGTGAGTTCAATCCAAAACGGTTGCTACATTTCCAAAAAGTACTTGTGGGCCCAACACGGACACCGTGTGCAAAAGTTACGCTCAATACTTGGTCCACCGACTCTCCAGGCGTTCTAAATATGCAAGTACTCATTCTTTCGAAAAATGGCGAAAATCCCTCGTACGTCACGAAGAATTTGTGTGGTGAGTCCAAAACGGTCGCTACATTTCCAAAAAGCACTTATGGGTCCAAAACGGACACCGTGTGCAAAAGTTACGCTCAATTCTTCGTACGCCGACAATCCAAGCGTTCCAAATATGCAAGTGCTCATTCTTTCCAAAAATGGCCGAAAACCCTCTTACGTCACGACGAAGTGGTGAGCTCAATCCAAAACGGTCGCTACATTTTCAAAAAGTACTTATGGGCCCAAAAGGAACACCGTGTGCAAAAGTTACGCTAAATTCTTCGTACGCCGACAATCAAATCGTTCCAAATATGCAAGTGCTCATTCTTTCAAAAAATGGCATAACTCCCTCATACGTCACGACGAAGTGGTGAGTTCAATCCAAAATGGCCGCTACATTTCCAAAAAGTTCTTATGGGCCCAAGACGGACACCGTGTGTAAAAGTTACGCTCAATACTTCGTCCGCTGACTCTCCAAGCATTCTAAATATGCAAGTGCTCATTCTTTCAAAAAATGGCATAACTCCCTCATACGTCACGACGAAGTGGAGAGTTCAATCCCAAACGGACGCTACATTTCCGGAAAGTTCTTATGGGCGTAAAACGGAGACCGTGTGTAAAAGTTACGCTCAATACTTCGTCCGCTGACTCTCCAAGCATTCTAAATATGCAAGTGCTCATTCTTTCAAAAAATGGCATAACTCCCTCATACGTCACGACGAAGTGGAGAGTTCAATCCCAAACGGACGCTACATTTCCGGAAAGTTCTTATGGGCGTAAAACGGAGACCGTGTGTAAAAGTTACGCTCAATACTTCGTCCGCTGACTCTCCAAGCATTCTAAATATGCAAGTGCTCATTCTTTCAAAAAATGGCATAACTCCCTCATACGTCACGACGAAGTGGTGAGTTCAATCCCAAACGGACGCTACATTTCCGGAAAGTTCTTATGGGCGTAAAACGGAGACCGTGTGTAAAAGTTACGCTCAATACTTCGTCCGCCGACTCTCCAAGCGTTCTAAATATGCTCAAGTGTTCATTCTTTCGAAAAATGGCCAAAATCCCTCGTACGTCACGATGAAGTGGTGAGTTCAATCCAAAACGGTCGCTACATCTCCAATAAGTTCATATGGGCCCAAAACGGACATCGTTTGCAAAAGTTACCATCAATTCTTCGTACGCCGACAATCCAAGCGATCCAAATATGCAAGTGCATATTCTTCTGAAAAATGGCCAAAATCCCTCGTACGTCACGACGAAGTGGTGAGTTCAATCCAAAACGGTCGCTACATTTCCAAAAAGTACTTATGGGCCCAAAATGGACACTGGGTGCAAAAGTTACGCTCAATTCTTCGTACACCGACAATCAAAGCGTTCCAGATATGCAAGTGCTCATTCTTTCAAAAAATGGCATAACTCCCTCATACGTCATGATGAAGTGGTGAGTTCAATCCAAAACGGTCGCTACATTTCCGAAAAGTTCTTATGGGCGTAAAACGGACACCCTGTGCAAAAGTTACGCTCAATACTTCGTCCGCCGACTCTCCAAGCGTTCTAAATATGCAAGTGTTCATTCTTTCGAAAAATGGCCAAAATCCCTCGTACGTCACGACGAAGTGGTGAGTTCAATCCAAAACGGTCGCAACATTTCCAATAAGTTCATATGGGCCCAAAACGGACATCGTTTGGAAAAGTTACGATCAATTCTTCGTACGCCGACAATCCAAGCGATCCAAATATGCAAGTGCTCATTCTTTTGAAAAATGGCCAAAATCCCTCGTACTTCACGATGAAGTGGTGAGTTCAATCCAAAGCGGTTGCTACATTTCCAAAAAGTACTTATGGGTGTAAAACGGACACCGTGTGCAAAAGTTACGCTCAATTCTTCGTCCGTCGACTCTCCAAGCGTTCTAAATATGCAAGGGTTCATTCTTTCGAAAAATGGCCAAAATCCCTCGTACGTCACGACGAAGTGGTGAGTTCAATCCAAAACGGTCGCTACATTTCCAATAAGTTCATATGGGCCCAAAACGGACATCGTTTGCAAAATTTACGACCAATTCTTCGTACGCCGACAATCCAAGCGATCCAAATATGCAAGTGCTCATTCTTTTGAAAAATGGCCAAAATCCCTTGTACATCACGACGAAGTGGTGAGTTCAATCCGAAACGGTTGCTACATTTCCAAAAAGTACTTATGAGCCCAAAACGGACACCGTGTGCAAAAGTTACGCTCAATTCTTCGTCCGTCGACTCTCCAAGCGTTCTAAATATGCAAGTGCTCATTCTTTCGAAAAATGGCCAAAATCCCTTGTACATCACGACGAAGTGGTGAGTTCAATCCGAAACGGTTGCTACATTTCCAAAAAGTACTTATGAGCCCAAAACGGACACCGTGTGCAAAAGTTACGCTCAATTCTTCGTCCGTCGACTCTCCAAGCGTTCTAAATATGCAAGTGCTCATTCTTTCGAAAAATGGCCAAAATCCCTTGTACATCACGACGAAGTGGTGAGTTCAATCCGAAACGGTTGCTACATTTCCAAAAAGTACTTGTGGGCCCAAAACGGACACCGTGTGCAAAAGTTACGCTCAATTCTTTTTCCGCCGACTCTCCAGGCGTTCTAAATATGCAAGTGCTCATTCTTTCGAAAAATGGCCAAAATCCCTCATACGTCACGATGTATTTGTGTGGTGAATCCAAAACGGTCGCTACATTTCCAAAAAGTACTTATGGGCCCAAAACGGACACCGTGTGCAAAAGTTTC
>NW_019227827.1:0-4321 GCF_002742605.1 Olea europaea var. sylvestris
TTACGGGCCCAAAATGGACACCGGGTGCAAAAGTTACTCTCAATTCTTCGTACGCCGACAATCCAAGCGTTCCAAATATGCAACTGCTCAAACTTTCGAAAAATGGCCGAAATCCCTCGTATGTCATGACGAAGTCGTGAGTTCAATCCAAAACGGTCGCTACAATTGCAAAAAGTACTTATGGTCCCAAAACGGACACCGTGTGCAAAACATACGCTCAATGCTTCGTATGCCGACAATCCAAGCGTTCCAAATATGCAAGTGCTCATTCTTTCGAAAAATGGCCAAAATCCCTCGTACGTCACGACAAAGTCATGAGTTCAATCCAAAACGGTCGCTACAAATCCAAAAAGTACTTATGGTCCCAAAACGGACACCGTGTGCAAAAGATACGCTCAATTCTTCGTACGCCGACAATCCAAGCATTCCAAATAAGCAAGTGCTCATTCTTTCAAAAAATGGCCGAAATCCCTCGTACGTCACGACGAGGTGGTGAGTTCAATACAAAACAGTCACTACATTTCCAAAAAGGACTTACTGGCCCAAAACGGGCACCGGGTGCAAAAGTTACGCTCATTTCTTCGTACGCCGACAATCCAAGCGTTCCAAATATGCAAGTGCTCAAACTTTCGAAAAATGGCTAAAATCCCTCATACGTCATGACGAAGTGGTGAGTTCACTCCAAAACGGTCGCTGCATTTACAAAAAGTACTTACGGTCCCAAAATGGACACCGGGTGCAAAAGTTACGCTCAATTCTTCGTACGCCGACAATCCAAGCATTCCAAATATGCAAGTGCTCAAACTTTCGAAAAATGGCCAAAATCCCTCATACGTCATGACGAAGTGGTGAGTTCACTCCAAAACGGTCGCTGCATTTAGAAAAAGTACTTACGATCCCAAAACGAACACCGTGTGCAAAAGTTACGCTCAATTCTTCGTACGCCGACAATCCAAACGTTCTAAATATGCAAGTGCTCACACTTTCGAAAAAAGACCGAAATCCCTCATACGTCATGACGAAGTGGTGAGTTCAATCCAAAACGGTCGCTACATTTCCAGAGAGGACTTACGGGCCCAAAATGGACACCGGGTGGAAAAGTTATGCTCAATTCTTCGTACGTCGACAACCCAAATGTTCCAAGTATGCAAGTGCTCACACTTTCGAAAAAAGACCGAAATCCCTCATACGTCATGACGAAGTGGTGAGTTCAATCCAAAACGGTCGCTACATTTCCAGAGAGGACTTACGGGCCCAAAATGGACACCGGGTGGAAAAGTTATGCTCAATTCTTCGTACGTCGACAACCCAAATGTTCCAAGTATGCAAGTGCTCACACTTTCGAAAAAAGACCGAAATCCCTCATACGTCATGACGAAGTGGTGAGTTCAATCCAAAACGGTCGCTACATTTCCAGAGAGGACTTACGGGCCCAAAATGGACACCGGGTGGAAAAGTTATGCTCAATTCTTCGTACGTCGACAACCCAAATGTTCCAAGTATGCAAGTGCTCACACTTTCGAAAAATGGCCGAAATCCCTCATACGTCACGACGAAGTGGTGAGTTCAATCCAAAACGGACACCGTGTGCAAAAGTTATGCTCAATTCTTCGTACGTCGACAACCCAAATGTTCCAAGTATGCAAGTGCTCACACTTTCGAAAAATGACCGAAATCCCTCATACGTCATGACGAAGTGGTGAGTTCAATCCAAAACCGTCGCTACATTTCCAAAAAGTACTTATGGTCCCAAAACGGACACCGTGTACAAAAGTTACGCTCAATTCTTCGTACGTCGACAATCCAAGCGTTCCAAATATGAAAGTGCTCAAACTTTTGAGAAATGGCCAAAATCCCTCATACGTCATGACGAAGTGGTGAGTTCAATTCAAAACGGTCGCTACATTTCCAAACAGGACTTACGGGCCTAAAATGGACACTGGGTGCAAAAGTTACTCTCAATTCATCGTACTCTGACAATCCAAGCGTTCCAAATATGCAAGTGCTCATTTTTTCGAAAAATGGCCGAAATCCCTAGTACGTCATGATGAAGTTGTGAGTTAAATCCAAAACGGTCGCTATATTTCCAAAAAGGACTTACGGGTCCAAAACGGACAACGGGTGCAAAAGTTACGCTCAATTCTTGGTACGCCGACAATCCAAGCGTTCCAAATATGGAAGTGCTCGCACTTTCGAAAAATGACCAAAATCCCTCATATGTCACGACGAAGTGGTGAGTTCAATCCAAAACGGTCGCTACATTTCCAATAAGGATTTACGGGCCCAAAATGGACGCCGGGTGCAAAAGTTACGCTTAATTCTTCGTACGCCGACAATCCAAGCAGTGCTCAAATTTTCGAAAAATGGCCAAAATCCCTCATACGTCACGACGAAGTGGTGAGTTCAATCCAAAACGGTCGCTGCATTTCCAAAAAGTACTTACGGTCCCAAAACTGACACCGTGTGCAAAAGTTACGCTCAATTCTTCGTACGCCGACAATCCAAGCGTTCCAAATATGCGAGTGCTCATTCTTTTGAAAAATGGCCAAAATCTATCGTACGTCATGACGAAGTTGTGAGTTAAATCCAAAACGGTCGCTACATTTCCAAAAAGTACTTATGGTCCCAAAACGGACACCGTGTGCAAAAGATACGCTCAATTCTTCGTACGCCGACAATCCAAGCATTCCAAATATGCAAGTGCTCATTCTTTCAAAAAATGGCCAAAATCCCTCGTACGTCACGACGAAGTGGTGAGTTCAATCCAAAACGGTCGCTCCATTTCCAAAAAGTAATTATGGTCCCAAAACGGACGCCGTGTGCAAAAGTTACGCTCAATTCTTTGTACGCCGACGATCCAAATGCTCCAAATATGTAGGTGCTCACACTTTCAAAAAAAGGCTGAAATCCCTCGTACGTCACGACGAAGTGGTGAGTTCAATCCAAAACGGTCGCTCCATTTCCAAAAAGTAATTATGGTCCCAAAACGGACGCCGTGTGCAAAAGTTACGCTCAATTCTTCGTACGCCGACAATCCAAGCATTCCAAATATGCAAGTGCTCATTCTTTTGAAAAATGGCCAAAATCCCTCGTACGTCACGACGAAGCGGTGAGTTCAATCCAAAACGGTCACCACGTTTCCAAAAAGGACTTACAGGCCCAAAATGGGCACCGGGTGCAAAAGTTACGCTCAATTCTTCGTACGCCGACAATCCAAGCATTCCAAATACGCAAGTGCTCAAACTTTCGAAAAATGGCCAAAATCCCTCATACGTCACGACGAAGTGGTGAGTTCAATCCAAAACGGTCGCTGCATTTCCAAAAAGTACTTACGGTCCCAAAACGGACACCGTGTGCAAAAGTTACGCTCAATTCTTCGTACGCCGACAATCCAAGCGTTCCAAATATGAAAGTGCTCAAACTTTCGAGAAATGGCCGAAATCCCTGATTCTTCACGACGTAGTGGTGAGTTCAATCCAAAACGGTATCTACATTTCCTAAAAGGACTTACGGGCCCAAAATGGACACCGGGTGCAAAAGTTACTCTCAATTCTTCGTACGCCGACAATCCAAGCGTTCCAAATATGCAAGTGCCCAAACTTTCGAAAAATGGCCGAAATCCCTCGTATGTCATGACGAAGTCGTGAGTTCTATCCAAAACGGTCGCTACATTTCCAAAAAGGACTTACGGGCCCAAAATGGGCACCGGGTGCAAAAGTTACGCTCAATTCTTCGTACGTCGACAATCCAAGCGTTCCAAATATGCAAGTGCCCAAACTTTCGAAAAATGGCCGAATTCCCTCATACCTCACGACGAAGTGGCGAGTTCAATCCAAAACGGTCGCTACATTTCCAAAAAGGACTTACGGGCCCAAAATGGGCACCGGGTGCAAAAGTTACGCTCAATTCTTCGTACGTCGACAATCCAAGCGTTCCAAATATGCAAGTGCCCAAACTTTCGAAAAATGGCCGAATTCCCTCATACCTCACGACGAAGTGGCGAGTTCAATCCAAAACGGTCGCTACATTTCCAAAAAGGACTTACGGGCCCAAAATGGGCACCGGGTGCAAAAGTTACGCTCAATTCTTCGTACGTCGACAATCCAAGCGTTCCAAATATGCAAGTGCCCAAACTTTCGAAAAATGGCCAAAATCCCTCATACGTCACGGCGAAGTGGTGAGTTCAATCCAAAACGTTCGCTGCATTTACAAAAAGTACTTACGGTCCCAAAACGGATACCGTGTGCAAAAGTTACGCTCAATTCTTCGTACGCCGACAATCCAAGCATTCCAAATATGAAAGTGCTCAAACTTTCGAGAA
>NW_019227828.1:0-4321 GCF_002742605.1 Olea europaea var. sylvestris
TTGATTCCAATCGAATTAGCCTAGTATTTCCCCAAAAATGAACAAACCTAAAGTTATCAAGAAATCTAAAACCACTTTTCATTGGATGAATTCCAATCAAATTAGACTAGCAATCAGCCGAAAACAAACAAACCTGAAGTTATCAAGAAATCAAAAATTACTTTTCATTGGCTCGATTCCAATCGAATTGGACTGGCAATTCGTCAAAAATGATCAAACCCGAAGTTATCATGAAATCAAAAACCATTTTTCATTGGGTCAATTCCAATCGAATTAGACTAGCAATTCACCGAAAACGATCAAACCCGAAGTTTTCATAAAATCAGAAACCACTTTTCATTGGCTCGATTCCAATCGTGTTAGACTAGCTATTTGTCAAAGGCGAACAAACCCGAAGTTATCGTGAAATCAAAAACCACTTTTCACTGCCTTGATTCCAATTGAATTAAACTAGTATTTCTCCAAAGAGGAAAAAACCTAAAGTTATCATGAAATCAAAAACCACTTTTCATTGGCTCGATTCCAATCGAATTAGACTAGCATTTCTCCAAAAAGGAACAAACCCGGAGTTATCATGAAATTGAAAACCACATTACACTAGCTCGATTCCAACCGAATTAGACCAGTAATTTTTTGAAAACGATAAAACCCGAAGTTATCATGAAATCGAAAGCCACTTTTCATTGGCTCGATTCCAATCGAATTAGACTAGCAATTCGCCGAAAATGATCAAACCCAAAGTTATCATGAAATCAAAAACCACTTTTCATTGGCTCGATTCCAATCGAATTAGACTAGCGTTTCTCAAAAAAGGAACAGACCCGAAGTTATCATGAAATCAAAAACAAATTTTCATCGGCTCGATTCCAATCGAATTGGACTAGCAATTTGCCGAAAATGATCAAACCCGAAGTTATCATGAAATCAAAAACCACTTTTCATTGGCTCGATTCCAATCGAATTAGACTAGCATTTCTCAAAAAAGGAACAGACCCGAAGTTATCATGAAATCAAAAACAAATTTTCATCGGCTCCATTCCAATCGAATTAGACTCGCAATTCCCCGAAAATGATCAAACCCGAAGTTATCACGAAATCAAAAACCACTTTTCATTGGCTCGATTCCAATCGAATTAGACTAGCAATTAGCCGAAAACGAACAAACCCGAAGTTATCATGAAATCAAAACCCACTTTTCATTGGCTCTATTCCAATCGAATTAGACTGGCAATTCGCTGAAAATGATCAAACCCGAAGTTATCATGAAATCGAAAACCACTTTTCATTGGCTCGATTCCAATCCAATTAGACTATTTTTTCTCCAAAAATGAACAAAGCGGAAATTGTCAAGAAATCATAAACCACTTTCATTGGCAGAATTCCAATCGAATTAGACTAGCAATCAGCCGAAAATGAACAAACCTGAAGTTATCCAGAAATCAAAAATCATTTTCATTTGCTCGATTCCAATCTAATTAGACTGGCAATTCGTGGAAAATGATCAAACCCAAAGTTGTCATGAAATCAAAAACCACTTTTCATTGGGTCAATTCCAAACGAATTAGACTAGCAATTCACCGAAAAGGATCAAACCCAAAGTTTTCATAAAATCAGAAACCACTTTTCATTGGCTCGATTCCAATCGTGTTAGACTAGCTATTAGTTAAAGATGAACAAACCCAAAGTTATCATGTAATCAAAAACCACTTTTCATTGGCTCGATTCCAATCGAATTAGACTAGAATTTCTCCTAAAGGAACGATCCCGAAGTTATCATGAAATCAAAACAACTTTTCATTGGCTCGATTCCAATCGAATTGGACTAGCAATTTGTTGAAAATGATCAAACCCAAAGTTATCATGAAATCAAAACAACTTTTCATTGGCTCGATTCCAATCGAATTGGACTAGCAATTCACCGAAAACGATCAAACCTGAAGTTTTCATGAAATCATAAACCACTTTTCATTGGCTCGATTCCAATCGAGTTAGACTAGCAATTCACGAAAAAGAACAAACCCGAAGTTATCATGAAATCAAAAACAATTTTTCATTGGCTCTTTTCAAATCGAATTATACTAGCAATTTGCCGAAAATGATATAACTTGAAGTTATCATGAAATCAAAACAAATTTTCATTCGCTTGATTCCAATCGAATTAGACTAGCAATTCACCCAAAATGATCAAACCCGAAGTTTTCATGAAATCAAAAACCACTTTTCATTGGCTCGATTCCAATCGAGTTAGACTAGCAATTCACGTAAAAGAAGAAAATCGAAGTTATCATGTAATCAATATCATGTAATCAAAAACCACTTTTCATTGGTTCGATTCCATTTGAATTAGACTAGCATTTCTCCAAAAAGGAAGAAACCCGAAGTTATCATGAAATCAAAAACAAATTTTCATTGGCTCGATTCCAATCGAATTGGGCTAGCAATTTTCCGAAAATGATCAAACCCGAAGTTATCATGAAATTGAAAACCACTTTACATTGGCCCGACTCCAACCGAATAAGACCTGTAATTTTTCAAAAACGATGAAACCCAAAGTTATCATGAAATCGAAAGCCACATTTCATTGGCTCGATTCCAATCGAATTAGACTAGCAATTCGCCGAAAATGATCAAGCCCAAAGTTATCATGAAATCAAAAACCACTTTTCATTGGCTCGATTCCAATTGAATAGGACTAGCAATTTGTCGAAAATGATCAAACCCGAAGTTATCACGAAATCCAAACAACCTTTCAATGGCTCGATTCCAATCGAAATAGACTAGCAATTCATCGAAAACGATCAAACCCGAAGTTTTCATGAAATCAATAGCCACTTGTCGTTGGCTCGATTCCAATCGAGTTAGAAAAGCAATTCACGAAAAAGAACAAACCCGAAGTTATCATGTAATCAAAAACCACTTTTCATTGGCTCGATTCCAATCGAATTAGACTAGCATTTCTCAAAAAAGGAACAGGCCCGAAGTAATCATGAAATCAAAAACAAATTTTCATCGGCTCAATTCCAATCGAATTGGACTAGCAATTTGCCGAAAATGATCAAACCCGAAGTTATCATGTTATCAAAAACCACTTTTCATTGGGTCGATTCCAATCGAATTAGACTCGCAATTCCCCGAAAATGATCAAACCCGAAGTTATCATGTTATCAAAAACCACTTTTCATTGGGTCGATTCCAATCGAATTAGACTCGCAATTCCCCGAAAATGATCAAACCCGAAGTTATCATGTTATCAAAAACCACTTTTCATTGGGTCGATTCCAATCGAATTAGACTCGCAATTCCCCGAAAATGATCAAACCCGAAGTTATCATGAAATCAAAAACCACTTTTCATTGGCTCGATTCCAAACGAATTGGACTAGCAATTTGTCGAAAATGATAAAACCCGAAGTTATCATGAAATCAAAACAACTTTTCACTGGCTCGATTCCAATCGAATTAGACTAGCAATTCACCGAAAACGATCAAACCCGAAGTTTTCATGAAATCAAAAACCACTTTTCATTGGCTCGATTCCAATCGAGTTAGACTCACTATTCACGAAAAAGAACAAACCCGAAGTTATCATGAAATCAAAAACCACTTTTCATTGGCTCGATTCCAATCGAATTAGACTAGCAATTAGTCGAAAATGAACAAGCCCAAAGTTATCATGAAATCGAAAACCACTTTTCATTGGCTCGATTCCAATCGAATTAGACTGGCAATTCGTCAAAAATGATCAAGCCCGAAGTTATCATGAAATCAAAAACAACTTTTCATTGGCCCTATTCGATTCGAATTAGACTAGTACTTTTCCAAAAATGAACAAACCTGAAGTTATCATGAAATCAAAAATCACTTTTCATTGGCTGAATTCCAATCAAATTAGACTGGCAAGTAGGCAAAAACGAACAAACCTGAAGTCATCAAGAAATCAAAAATCACTTTTCATTGGCTCGATTCTAATCGAATTAGACTGGCAATTCGTCGAAAATGATCAAACCCCAAGTTTTCATGGAATCAAAAACTACTTTCAATTGCCTCGATTGCAATCGAGTTAGACTCGCTATTCACAAAAAAGAACAAACCCGAAGATATCATGAAATCAAAAACCACTTTTCATTGGCTCGATTCCAATCGAATTAGACTAGCAATTAGTCGAAAACGAACAAACCCAAAGTTATCATGAAATCGAAAACCACTTTTCATTGGCTCGATTCCAATCGAATTATACTAGCAATTCGTCGAAAATGATCAAGCCCGAAGTTATCATGAAATCAAAAACCACTTTTCGCTGGCCCGATTCCAATAGAATTAGA
>NW_019227829.1:0-4321 GCF_002742605.1 Olea europaea var. sylvestris
CCCACTACGTCACGACAGAGATATGAGTTTAAACCAAAATGGTCGCTACATTTCCAAAAATTACTTGATGGCCAAAAACGGACCCCGTGTGCAAAAGTTATGCTCAATTCTTCGTCGGACGACTCTCCAAGCGTTCTAAATATGCAAGTGCTCATTCTTTCAAAAAATGGCCAAAATCCCTCGTACGTCACGACGAAGTGGTTATTTCAATCCAAAACGGTCGCTACATTTCCAAGAAGTACTTTGGGGCCCAAAATGGACACCGTGTGCAAAAGTTACGCTCAATTTTTCGTTCGTCGACTCTCCAAGCGTTCTAAATATGCAAGTGTTCATTCTTTCAAAAAATGGTCAAAATCCCTCGTAGGTTAAGACGAAGTTGTGAGTTCAATCCAAAACGGTCGCTACATTTCCAAAAAGTACTTATGGGACCAAAACGGACACCGTGTGCAAAAGTTACGCTCAATTCTTCGTACGCCGACTCTCCAACCGTTGCAAATATGCAAGTGCTCATTCTTTCAAAAAATGGCCGAAATCCCTCTTACGTCACGACGAAGTGGTGAGTTCAATCCAAAACGGTCGCTGCATTTCCAGAAAGTATTTATGGGCCCAAAACGGACGCCGTGTGCAAAAGTTACGCGGAATTCTTCGTCCGTCGACTCTCCAAGAGTTCTAAATATGCAAGTGCTAATTCTTTCGAAAAATGGCCAAAATCCCTCGTAGGTCAAGACGAAGTTGTGAGTTCAATCCAAAACGGTCGCTACATTTCGAAAAAGTACTTATGGGCCCAAAACGGACACCGTGTGCAAAAGTTACGCTCAATTCTTGGTCCGTCGACTCTCTAAGCGTTCTAAATATGCAAGTGCTCATTCTTTCGAAAAATGGCCAAAATCCCTCGTAGGTCAAGACGAAGTTGTGAGTTCAATCCAAAACGGTCGCTACATTTCGAAAAAGTACTTATGGGCCCAAAACGGACACCGTGTGCAAAAGTTACGCTCAATTCTTGGTCCGTCGACTCTCTAAGCGTTCTAAATATGCAAGTGCTCATTCTTTCGAAAAATGGCCAAAATCCCTCGTACGTCACGACAAAGTGGTGATTTCAATCAAAAACGGTCGCTACATTCAAAAAAGTACTTCTGGGCCGAAAATGGACACCGTGTGCAAAAGTTACGCTGAATTCGTCGTTCATCGACTCTCCAAGCGTTCTAAATATGTAAGTGTTCATTCTTTCGAAAAATGGCCAAAATCCCTCGTAGGTCAAGACGAAGTTGTGAGTTCAATCCAAAACGGTCGCTACATTTCCAAAAAGTACTTATGGGCCCTAAACGTACACCGTGTGCAAAAGTTACGCTCAAGTCTTCGTACGCCGACTCTCCAACCGTTCCAAATATGCAAGTGCTCATTCTTTCGAAAAATGGCCGAAATCCCTAGTACGTCACGACGAAGTGGTTAGTTCAATCCAAAACGGTTGGTGCATTTCCAAAAAGTACTTATGGGCCCAAAACGGACGCCATGTGCAAAAGTTACGCTGAAATCTTCGTCCGTCGACTCTCCCAACGTTCTAAATATGCAAGTGCTCATTCTTTCGAAAAATGGCCAAAATCCCTCATACGTTACGAGGAAGTTGTGAGTTCAAACCAAAACATTCGCTACATTTACAAAAAGTACTTATGGGCCCAAAACGGACATCGTGTGCAAAAATTACGCTAAATTCTTCGTCCATCGACTCTCCAAGCGTTCTAAATATGCAAGTGCTCAATCTTTTGAAAAATGGCCAAAATACCTCGTACGTCATGACGAAGTGGTGAGTTAAATCCAAAACGGTCGCTACATTTCCAAAAAGTACTTATGGGTCCAAAACGGACACCATGTGCAAAAGTTACGCTCAATTCTTCGTCCATCGACTTTCCAAGCGTTCTAAATATGTAAGTGCTTAATCTTTTGAAAAATGGTCAAAATCCCTCGTACGTCATGACGAAGTGGTGAGTTCAATCCAAAATGGTCGCTGCATTTCCAAAAAATATTTATGGGCCCAAAACGGACACCGTGTGCAAAAGTTACGCTCAATTCTTCGTCCGCCGACTCTCCAAGCGTTCTAAATATGCAAGTGCTCATTCTTTCGAAAAATGGCCAAAATCCCTCGTACGTCACGACGAAGTTGTGAGTTCAAACGAAAACGGTCACTACATTTACGAAAAGTACTTAGGGGCCCAAAATGGACATCGTGTGCAAAAGTTACGATCAATTCTTCGTCCGCCGACACTCCAAGCGTTCTAAATATGCAAGTGCTCAATCTTTCGAGAAATGACCAAAATCACTCGTACGTCACGACGAAGTGGTGAGTTCAATCCAAAACGGTCGCTACATTTTCAAAAAGTACTTATGGGCCCAAAATGGACACCGAGTGCCATGGTTACGCTCAATTCTTCGTCCGTCGACTCTCCAAGCGTTCTAAATATGCAAGTGCTCATTCTTTCAAAAAATGGCCAAAATCCCTCGTACGTCACGACGAAGTGGTGAGTTCAAACCAAAACGATCGCTACATTTACAAAAAGTACTTATGGGCCCAAAACGGACACCGTGTGCAAAAGTTACGCTCAATACTTCGTCCACCGACTCTCCAAGCGTTCTAAATATGCAAGTGCTCAATCTTTCGATCAATGGCCAAAATCCCTCGTACGTCATGATGAAGTGGTGAGTTCAATGCAAAACGGTCGCTACATTTCCAAAAATTACTTATGGGCCCAAAACGGACACCGTGTGCTAAAGTTACGCTCAATTCTTGGTCCGTCGACTCTCTAAGCGTTCTAATTATGCAAGTGCTCATTCTTTCGAAAAATGGCCAAAATCCCTCGTACGTCACGACGAAGTGGTGAGTTCAATCCAAAACGGTCGCTGCATTTCCAAAAAATATTTATGGGCCCAAAACGGACACCGTGTGAAAAAGTTACGCTTAATTCTTCGTCCGCCGACTCTCCAAGCGTTCTAAATATGCAAGTGCTCATTCTTTCGAAAAATGGCCAAAATCCCTCGTACGTCACGACGAAGTTGTGAGTTCAAACGAAAACGGTCACTACATTTACGAAAAGTACTTAGGGGCCCAAAATGGACATCGTGTACAAAAGTTACGATCAATTCTTCGTCCGTCGACACTCCAAGCGTTCTAAATATGCAAGTGCTCAATCTTTCGAGAAATGGCCAAAATCACTCGTACGTCACGACGAAGTGGTGAGTTCAATCCAAAACGGTCGCTACATTTCCAAAAAGTACTTATGGGCCGAAAACGTACACCGTTTACAAAAGTTACGCTCAAGTCTTCGTACGTCGACTCTCCAACGGTTCTAAATATGCAAGTGCTTAATCTTTCGAAAAATGGCCAAAATCCCTCGTAGGTCAAGACGAAGTTGTGAGTTCAATCCAAAACGGTCGCTACATTTCCAAAAAGTACTTATGGGCCGAAAACGTACACCGTTTACAAAAGTTACGCTCAAGTCTTCGTACGTCGACTCTCCAACGGTTCTAAATATGCAAGTGCTTAATCTTTCGAAAAATGGCCAAAATCCCTCGTACGTCACGACGAAGTGGTGAGTTCAATACAAAACGGTCGCTACATTTTCAAAAAGTACTTATGGGCCCAAAACGGACACCGTGTGCAAAAGTTACGCTCAATTCTTCGTCCGTCGACTCTCCAAGCGTTCTAAATATGCAAGTGCTCATTCTTTCAAAAAATGGCCAAAATCCCTCGTACGTCACGACGAAGTTGTAAGTTCAAACGAAAACGGTCACTACATTTACAAAAAGTACTTAGGGGCCCAAAATGGACATCGTGTGCAAAAGTTACGCTCAATTCTTCGTCCGCAGACTCTTCAAGCGTTCTAAATATGCAAGTGCTCAATATTTAAAGAAATGACCAAAATCACTCGTACGTCACGACGAAGTGGTGAGTTCAATCCAAACCGGTCGCTACATTTCAAAAAAGTACTTATGGGCCCAAAACGGACACCGTGTGCAAAAATTACGCTCAATTCTTCGTCCGTCGACTCTCCAAGCGTTCTAAATATGCAAGTGCTCAATCTTTCGATCAATGGCCAAAATCCCTCGTACGTCATGATGAAGTGGTGAGTTCAATGCAAAATGGTCGCTACATTTCCAAAAAGTACTTATGGGCCCAAAACGGACACCGTGTGCAAAAGTTACGCTCATTTCTTGGTCCGTCGACTCTCTAAGCGTTCTAAATATGTAAGTGCTCATTCTTTCGAAAAATGGCCAAAATCCCACTACGTCACGACAAAGATGTGAGTTCAAACCAAAACGGTCGCTACGT
>NW_019227830.1:0-4320 GCF_002742605.1 Olea europaea var. sylvestris
AAGTACTTATGGGCCCAAAACGGACGCCGTGTGCAAAAGTTACGCTCAATTCTTCGTACGCCGACTATCCTAGCGTTCCAAATTTAAAAGTGCTCATTCTTTCGAAAAATGGCCGAAATCCCTCGAACGTCATGACCAAGTTGTGAGTTCAATCCAAAACGGTCGCCAAATTTCCAAAAATTACTTATGAGCCCAAAACGAATGTCGTGTGCAAAAGTTACACTCAATTCTTCGCACGCCGACTATCCTAGCGTTCCAAATATAAAAGTGCTCATTCTTTCAAAAAATGGAGAAAATCCCTCGAACGTCACGACGAAGTTGTGAGTTCAATCCAAAACGGTCGCTACATTTCCAAAAAGTACTTATGGGCCCGAAATCCCTCAACGTCTTGACGAAGTTGTGAGTTCAATCCAAAACAGTCACTACACTTCCAAAAAGTACTTACGGGCCCAAAATGGACGCCGTGTGCAAAAGTTACGCTCAATTCTTCGTACGCCGACTATCCAAGCGTTCCAAATATAAAAGTGCTCATTCTTTCGAAAAATGGCCGAAATCCCTCGAACGTCACGACGAAGTTGTGGGTTCAATCCAAAGCGATAGCTACATTTCAAAAAAGTACTTATGGGCCCAAAACGGACACCGTGTGCAAAACTACGCTCAATTCTTCGTACGCCGACTATCCTAGCGTTCCAAATATAAAAGTGCTCATTCTTTCGAGAAATGGCTAAAATCCCTCGAACATCAAGATGAAGTTGTGAGTTCAATCCAAAACGGTCGCTACATTTCCTAAAAGTACTTATCGGCCTAAACCGAACATCGTGTGCAAAAGTTACGCTTAATTCTTCGAACGCCGACTATCCATGCGTTCCAAATATAAAAGTGCACATTCTTTCAAAAAATGGCCGAAATCCCTCGAACATCACGACGAAGATGTGAGTTCAATCCAAAACGGTCGCTACATTTCCTAAAAGTACTTATGGGCCTAAACCGGACATCGTGTGCAAAAGTTACGCTCAATTCTTCGTACGCCGACTATCATAGCGTTCCAAATATAAAAGTGCTCATTCTTTCGAAAAATGGGGAAAATCCCTCGAACGTCACGACGAAGTTGTGAGTTCAATCCAAAAAGGTCGCTACATTTCCAAAAAATACTTATGGGCCCGAAATCTCTCGAACGTCTTGACGAAGTTGTGAGTTCAATCCAAAACGATCGCTACATTTCCAAAAATTACTTATGGGCCTAAACCGGACATCGTGTGCAAAAGTTACGCTCAATTCTTCGTACGCCGACTCTCCAAGCGTTCCATATATAAAAGTGCTCATTCTTTTGAAAAATGGTCGAAATCCCTCGAACGTCACGAAGAAGTTGTGAGTTCAATCTAAAACGGTCGCTACATTTTCAAAAAGTACTTATGGGCCAAAAATGGACGCCGTGTGCAAAAGTTACGCTCAATTCTTCGCACGCCGACTATCCTAGCGTTCCAAATATAAAAGTTCTCATTCTTTCGAAAAATTGTCAAAATCCCTCGAACGTCACGACGAAGTTGTGATTTCAATCCAAAGCGGTCGCTACATTTCGAAAAAGTACTTATGGACCCAAAACGGACATCGTGTGCAAAAGTTACGATCAATTCTTAGTACGCCGATCATCCAAGCGTTCCAAATATAAAAGTGCTCATTCTTTCAAAAAATGGCCGAAATCCCTCGAACGTCACGACGAAGTTGTGAGTTAAATCCAAAACGGTCGCAACACTTCCAAAAGTACTTATGGGCCAAAAATGGACACCGTGTGCAAACGTTACGCTCAATTCTTCGCACGCCGACTATCGTAGCGTTCCCTATATAAAAGTGCTCATTCTTTCGAAAAATGGGGAAAATCCCCCGAACGTCACGACGAAGTGGTGAGTTCAATCCAAAACGGTCGCTACATTTCCAAAAAGTACTTATGGGCCCGAAACGGACACCGTGTGCAAAAGTTACGCTCAATTCTTCGTACGCCGACTATCCAAGCATTCCAAGTATAAAAGTGCTCATTCTTTCGATAAATGGTCAAAATCCCTCGAACGTCATGAAGAAGTTATGAGTTCAATCTAGAACGATCGCTACATTTCCTAAAAGTGCATATGGGCCTAAAACGGACATCGTGTGCAAAAGTTACGCTCAATTCTTCGTACGTCGACTATCCAAGCGTTCCAAATATAAAAGTGGTCATTCTTTCAAAAAATGGCTGAAATCCCTCGAACGTCACGACGAATTCGTGAGTTCAATCCAAAACGGTCGCTATATTTCCAAAAAGTACTTATGGGCCCAAAATGGACGCCGTATGCAAAAGTTACGCTCAATTCTTCGAACGCTGACTATCCTAGCGTTCCAAATATAAAAGTGCTCATTCTTTCGAAAAATGGCCGAAATCCCTCGAACGTCATGATGAAGTTGTGGGTTCAATCCAAAGCGGTCGCTACATTTCCAAAAAGTGCTTATGGGCCCAAAACGGACGCCGTGTGCAAAATTTGCGCTCAATTCTTCGCACGCCGACTGTCCTAGCGTTCCAAATATAAAAGTGCACATTCCTTTGAAAAATGGCTGAAATCCCTCGAATGTCACGACGAAGTTGTGAGTTCAATCCAAAACGGTCGCTACATTTCCTAAAAGTACTTATGGGCCTAAACCGGACATCGTGTTCAAAAGTTACGCTCGATTCTTCGTACGCCGACTATCCATGCGCTCCAAATATAAAAGTGCTCATTCTTTCGAAAAATGGCATATCCCTCAAACGTCATGACCAAGTTGTGAGTTCAATCCAAAACGGTCGCTACATTTCCAAAAAGTACTTATGGGCCCAAAACGGACGCCGTGTGCAAAATTTACGCTCAATTCTTCGCACGCCGACTATCCTAGCGTTCCAAATATAAAATTGCTCATTCTTTTGAAAAATGGCCAAAATCCCTCGAACGTCACGATGAAGTTGTGAGTTCAATCCAATGCGGTTGCTACATTTCCAAAAAGTACTTATGGGCCCAAAACGGATGCCGTGTACAAAATTTACGCTCAATTCTTCGCACGCCGACTATCCTAGTGTTCCAAATATAAAAGTGCTCATTCTTTCAAAAAATGGCTGAAATCCCTCGAACGTTACGACGAAGTGGTGAGTTCAATCCAAAATGGTCGCTACATTTCAAAAAAGTACTTATGGGCCCGAAACGGACACCGTGTGCAAAAGTTACGCTCAATTCTTCGTACGCCGACTATCCAAGCATTCCAAGTATAAAAGTGCTCATTCTTTCGATAAATGGTCGAAATCCCTCGAACGTCATGAAGAAGTTATGAGTTCAATCCAGAACGGTTGCAACATTTCCTAAAAGTGCTTATGGGCCTAAAAGGGACATCGTGTACAAAAGTTATGCTCAATTCTTCGTATGCCGACTATCCAAGCGTTACAAATATAAAAGTGCTCATTCTTTCAAAAAATGACCGAAATCCCTCGAACGTCATGACAAAGTTGTGAGTTCAATCCAAAACGGTCGCTACATTTCCCAAAAGTACTTCTGGGCCCAAAACGGACGCCGTGTGCAAAAGTTACGCTCAATTCTTCGCACGCCAACTATCCTAGCGTTCCAAATATAAAAGTGCTCACTCTTTCGAAAAATGGCTGAAATCCCTCGAACGTCACGACGAAGATGTGAGTTCAATCCAAAACGGTCGCTACATTTCCAAAAAGTACTTATGGGCACAAAACGGACGCCGTGTGCAAAATTTACGCTCAATTCTTCGCACGCCGACTATCCTAGCGTTCCAAATATAAAAGTGCTCATTCTTTCCAAAAATGGTCGAAATCCCCCGAACGTCACGAAGAAGTTATGAGTTCAATCCAGAACGATCGCTACATTTCCTAAAAGTGCTTATGGGCCTAAAACGGACATCGTATGCAAAAGTTACGCTCAATTCTTCGCACGCCGACTATCCTAGCGTTCCAAATATAAAAGTGCTCATTCTTTCGAAAAATGGTCGAAATCCCTCGAACGTCATGATGAAGTTTCGAGTTCAATCCAAAGCGATAGCTACATTTCCAAAAAGTACTTATGGGCCCGAAATGGACGTCGTGTGCAAAAGTTACGCTCAATTCTTCGCACACCGACTATCCTAGCGTTCCAAATATAAAAGTGCTCATTCTTTCAAAAAATGGCCAAAATCCCTCGAACGTCATGATGAAGTTTCGAGTTCAATCCAAAGCGGTCGTTACATTTCCAAAAAGTGCTTATGGGCCCAAAACGGACGCCGTGTGCAAAATTTACGCTCAATTCTTCGCACGCCGACTATCCT
>NW_019227831.1:0-4318 GCF_002742605.1 Olea europaea var. sylvestris
GTCGATCCCATTTTTCATCCTCGTCAACTCAATTTCCTTCCAGTAGGCTCTAAATTTGAACCGGCCTCATACAAGAACGTGTCTGTCGTGAGCGTGTTACCGGGCAAGAAGCCAAAGAAATTGAGGCATGGTCGCATAGGACAAAAAGAATAATGTGAAATAGGGTGTCCACACCACACCCCCAATTTTATTGTCTTTATTTATCTTAGGACCATCTAGCTGCCGAAAGTTCTCACTAGTTTCCTTCCAATTTCATTGTTAATTTAAGAATGTCTTTCTTTTTCCTAAAATATATCATCTCGGTATAACATTTTTGACTTGGCTAAAAAAAATTGATAAAATTTTGTTAAGAAATATGAAAGTCAAAGAATAACTAACCAATAGGAGTTGAATTAGTTTTTAAAACTTTTTTGAAAAATTAATATAAATTCAAGTAGTTAAAGACTAAATAGATTAATTCAAATGATAACCGCAAATATGAAAGCAATCAATAGATGATATAAACGATATAATTGTACAGGTTTTGATCTAAATCAATGATCTACATCTACCGGCACGAGCAAGGCATTTTCACTATATTAATTGATTTATGGTGCAATCCAACTCTTTACAATGCTTAGAGCTAGAAAAACTCCGAAATCAAACAGGACATAACTAGACCCGATTTAAACTGAACTGAAACAAGTGATTCTTCTTAAGTTAAATACCTGAACTATATCAAGAACGGAAGAACTGAATAAGAACCAAACCTTAATTTTTTTAATTAATTTATTTTAAATAAGTCAAATTATTTTTTCTGAATAAATTTGCTAATTAATTAATATAGCTCAAACCCAAAAACATGATTTTCTTATTTCTAATTTTTAGTCCAAGCCCAATTTAATCAAATTGATCTAAGTTTTACCCAAATATTATTATTCTACTGTAGTGCATTTTTTATCATTCTGGATAGAACGAATTAAAGCTCAACTGTGCCCCTCTTATTATTTTAAGCCCGCTATCTTCCTCTTCCCGTGATTTTAATAACTCAGCAAAGAGAGATATAGAAGATACATAAGGTTGGACGATGTTATTTTATAAAAGCTAAGATTGAACATGTCATTAATTAAATTAATGTAGTTTTGTAAATATTAAAAAATTTAATTTTGGTACAATATTCGGGAACCAAACCTAACCAAATGAAATCGAACCCTGAACGATTTAATAATTAAAGTTGGACCCGATGCTTCCACTTACAAAATACCCGAAAAATTCGAGTACGATTTGGTTCTTTTTAGAATCGAACTGAACAACACCATGTCTAGTCCTAACGACATTTTTTATGACTTACAAACAATGTGTATCGATCTTTATACAATATTGAATTTGAAGTGACCTCAATGTGACCACAATATTAGGTTTTACGGAACCTTAATATGACCCACAAGTACAACAAAATAAATTTACATGAGCTCCTCTCTTTGTAAATGATACAAATGAATTAAGTACTAATAGAAGCTGACACTTCAATGAACAGCAATAAATGATTGTTCAACTGTTAGATGAAAAACATTGATGAATATGATGATTTCAAAGTTCAATTCAACCAATCAAGTTTTTCAATTAAAAGACGAAGAAGAAATAAATGCAATGTAAGTTCAAAATTCTTCTCAAAATATATCTTTATTTTAATGAATAATGTAATAAATTAAGTACCAAAAGAGAGATTGTGAACTTTAATGAATATTATGATTTTATAAATGTGATTCATTAAATCAAACTTTTGATATAGAAAAGTAGATGAAATGATATAATGTAAGTTCAAAAATTTTCTTCAAAATATATCTATCTTTATGAATGATAGAAATAAATTAAGTACAGAAAAGAGAGTTGAAAATTTTTTATCAAAATTTTTGATATAAAGAAATAAATGAAATGTGTGTAATGTAGCCTCAAAGAATTCTATCAAAATATATATCATTTAATGCTCTTGAAATTTTTTACAAAGAATGTAAAGAGTTGAGATATTTATAAAGTTCAGAACACCAAGAAATCTATAAATTTGGATGACTCGTCCGGTCGACCGTATTTTGTCCAAATGACCAATAGAGTTGTTTGCTCAGCAAAAAGTCAGATGTCAAAATGGTCAAATTTTGGACAGTTGAAAAACTTTTGATAGACCGCCTCTTCTAGCCAATCGATCGCCTCCAGTCGACTACCTCGTTCAGCCATTTGACCGCCCAGTAGTTTCAATCTTTTTATGTTTTGACCCCCACTAGATCCGATCTGAAGATTTTGAAAGGCATGGACTTTTGGAAAGTATTTTTAACTAACTTTTCAAGATGAAAGACATTTTTAAAGTTCAAATATCATTTTAAAAGTCATTTTTATATTTAATCAAAACGTTGCATTGGAATGACTTTTAATGCACAAAATTTATTTTTGTTGCATATAATAATTTTGAGTTTAGACATTCATCATTGTCAAATATCAGAGTATTAGTACATTTACATTTTATCTAAGAAATTAAGTATTTCATCTTGCTTAGAAGTTTGGCTCTCAAAGTTCTTGAACGTGTGGCTTTGAGCACGATATCCTTCATGAGTCCAATTTGTAACAATAGCTTTTGATCTTTTGAAGATCATTGATCAATTTTTTATCTTATGGTTTGAAAAACTATAATCATTTGAATTCAACTTGTCAGTAAACGAGATTAATTTATTTATTATAATCAAAACTTGAATGTTGTAATCAACCATAGGTTAACAAAATGTTGAACATTAGAGGGTGCAAAATAATCATAAGAACATACCTTTAATTCATTAATTCAACCCATGTTTAGGACCCCATTTTCCAAAACTAGTTTTTCCTTCAAATTCATTTTTTTTTATCACAAACTACAACTTTTCAACTACACTTTATCAATTTTTATTTAAATATGCTAAAATTTAATTTTTAACTAAACTAAAAAGGGGTTTAATGTTATTTCAATTGCCATGTATGTTATTTTGCATGATGATAAATTTGAATAAGTTATGTATCTGCCACCTCTAAGATATGGTCAACTTGCTTAGGTCTGTTTGGCATAATTTGTGCTTTTACTTTTATTATTGATTCTTATAGAAGAGTTTTTGGATAAAGTTACCTTAATTTTTGTTTGAAAATTAATTTTTAAAAATGATTCATATTCCAAAAGTGCCTTTAAAGAAAGTTATATTCAGCCAACTTTTTCTAAAAATTCTTCTAAGAGAAGAAACGCTTTTTATAAAATTATTAGAAAAATGAAATCCAAAAGTCACTTTTGAATCATAAAAACTCTTTTTTACTTTTCTTATAATCTCTTTTTTCATTTTCAAAAGTTATGTCAAACATACTCTTATTTTCTTTACACTCTTACAAACCACTCTCAGAGTAATTTAAGTTAGAAAAAACGTACAACGTATTACTGCAGTGACAATTGTCTTTTGTAAATATTTGAATTGGATAATGAAGTTAATCCCCAATCAGCAACACTTTGTGTTGGTTAATAGAAAACAACTAATTTTGATTATGATCCTACGGATAATTTGCAATCTCGATTTCACGTAAGCAGATCCTTTATCTTTAGATAATTGGTTATTTAATCTATACCAATTTTCAATGTTTAAGACTAGGGATGTTAGCTTGATTAGTTTAGGCTTAGCCAATAAGTCCCTCGGCCTCAAAGATGAGTAGTGAGCTGAGTCGAGTTCCCTATTTTTTTATTTTTTATTATTATTATTTTTTTTTGTGAGTCGGTTTGTTTAGATTCATGGGTCAACTTAGGCCCCGTTTGGTAGTCATTTTTTTTCAAAATGAATTTTTCTCTCTCTTCTTTTCAACTACAAATTCTTTATTAAAATAATATTACACGCAAATCAAAATTTTTTCCTTATTTCTCAACCACACATTTCACATCAATTTCCTATTTTAAAAATGTACTTTTACATAAAAATGTCTATCAAACACCCCCCTTATTTTCTCTATTTTTTGGCTTTATTAATTTCAAATATAAAAAATTTAGCTTATTGTGGGATTATTTTATTATAAAAAATGAGTCGATTCACGAACGATAGCTGAACCCAGATTAGGAATGAGTCAGTCTCCAGCACAGCTCGTCCCTTGGGTTGAGTTCAGCTCAAGCGTTTAAGGGTCAAGACGACTCGATTTGGTCAATTGCTACCCTTATGTTAGACATTAACAAAATAAATTTAAATTTTCTTACCAATCTATTATTAGAGAAGTTATACAAAATGATAAATATAAGTTGTTGGAAAAATGAGTAAATGGCTCACTTTTGGCAAAATTTTCGGTGGGATCA
>NW_019227832.1:0-2836 GCF_002742605.1 Olea europaea var. sylvestris
TAAGGCATTATTAAATGTCATTAATTAGCAACTAATTTGATGTGATTTGTCTGGTATTAGTTGGCTATAATTGAAACTTAGAACCAAATCAATTGTGAAAAAGTGAGTGACGAAATTGATGGAGAATATATATAGCTGTATGTGAATATTGCTTGGATTCCCTCCCGTTAAAATTTTGAATACTACTAGCTGCAATCGCTCACTACCACAATCGTTCTACATGGCATATATGTGACGGTTAGTGATTTGATGTATAAGGCAATAAAAAATTAGAACATTAATCATCAAATCATTAACCGTCACATGTATATCACGTAAGACGATTATTGTAGTGAATGATTACAAATTTTATTATTCTAATGCTTTGACATTGGGAAGAACATTCTCGACCCAACGTACTAGATAGGCTATGCGGAATATATTTAAGATTTTAATTTTTTTCTTCTCTAATACTATCCAGTATTATTAAATTGTTCGTGCCAAACACACACTAACACAAATGTAAATTATGTAATGCAGTTGCTTTTGACTGAAAAGTTTTATTGATAAAGGATAAATTATTGGTACATTTAGTAAGGTATATTAGATAGTGTCCTACATAGTTACGTAACAAAAAGTTAAAATTTTGTCTGTTTTGGACAATTTTAACCTCCTTACAATTCAATTATTTCAATAATATACTTTACTTTTCGATTTTCAATATGTAATAAATACTACCTAATTATTGTCATTTATGAAATTTGTGATTTATTATTGTTTAATTAACATTCAACTAATGAAAAAATATATAAACAACATTACAGACACTAAATTTATTAAAACACGGTGCTTTTTCTATGTGTTCTAGAAATAAGACCAAGCATCGACATGAAAAAGTGAAAGGGTCGCGGGTTAAAAGTGTCGAATCGGTAAAAAATGAATAAATAAATTTTTAAATAATAAACAAATGTTAGATCATCTAATTAAAAGGCCCCATATAAAATTAAAACAATCTTCTTATCAAATATGAAAAATACTATGTACTTGTTTTTACTTTTTAGTATGGAAGATGGTAAAAATACAGCAGGAAGAAATGGTATATCTAAAGTGGCGAAATGGGTTTTGCTTAGCTTTTCAATAATCTCACATGAGAAAATTCATGGTATAAATGAGAGTGAAAGAGGTCATAAAAGGACTTACAGAGTGCATGCCATGGTACGTAAAATATTGTACAAATGTATTTTAGTTTATTTTTGTTAAAATCCCCCCTATAAAATCGGAAAAATCGATCAATTTAGCAGTTTTATGGCAAAACTTTAACTAAGGAATTTTTAGAGGGTTTTCAACCCGATTCCCGATTTTATTGGTCAAATCAAATGGTCTTAATCGATTTTTATAACACCGATATGTATGCATGCATTTATATTATATAGGTTGATTTATATAAAGGGCTTTTTCTCACAAATTACTTACAAGGCCCCTCACTGTGCAGGGCCCCACCTGTATTAAAAAAGAAAAAAAAATTATGCGAGCCCCACGTATGTGTGTTGTCTGACAGCACCCTAATTCTGCTGATTCTATAAGGATAGCACTGCTCTTATATTATATAGGTTGATTTATGTATCAAATTTCAATTTAACCTCAAGTTTCTTTCATTCCCATTTAGGCATGCAAATGTTAGAGAGAGAGAATATATGACAAATATCACATGTGAATCAACAGGAGAATGCTTCTAAAATTGGTGGCACGTTAAAAAAAGTAATGCAACAAATGGGTCCAATCTACTTGCCCACAAAAAAAAATATACCCCCCTCCCCCCCCCCCCCCCCCCCCCCCCCCAAACCCCCCCCCCCCCCCCCCCAATTCCAGCATCACCTATCATTTCTTGAAAAGAAAGATATTGAAAATTTGGGACTCAATTTTTAATTGGATTTGTGATCGATATGTTTGCACGCAAATAAAGTACTTTGTCCACACCTGGACCATGGTAGTTTATGACAAATTTATAAATCATTTAAATAAAAAAAATAAAGTAATCGAATTTACGAAATATATGAAAATAAATAAATTATAATTATAAATGTGTAATTTGACTTTGACGAAACCGTTTATAAATTGATTGCCAAGAGTTGGCTACGATTAAAAGTTATTCTCAACAAATTTGAAACTGCCTATGTGAATTCTATTTTACCAATGCTTTATAAATCTTCCACATAAGTAAAATAGACTATTTTCTTATTTAAAAAATAATAAAATTCATCTCTTTGGTAGTCGACAAGGAATGTATCAAGTTCATATGGTAAAAATATGGCACATGTTTGGTTTAAATTAAAACCTGATTAAAATTTCAAATCAAAATCAATAATTAATTTTAATCACACATTTTATAGGATCCCACAACTTTTTTATCATACTTTCATTAGCGTCTATCAAAATCTGATATAATTTCCACTAAACATTGGCATAGTATATAAAACTCTGTCTAAATTAAGAATTTTTTTTGACAAGATAACAATTTATTTGATTCCATTTCTGTTTTAGAGCATTGGATTTTCTTTATTCTCCTCACCATTTTATTTATTTATAATTTAGGATAGATAAAATGCACGTAGACAAAAGTGTTGGTCTGGTATAGAATTCATTGAAGATCAATTTTAAATTTAACTGTTTATTCAGTAGTCATCAATATCTCGTGAACTGCAAGTTTTTTAATTTGCTTGTAACGTAGATTGCACCACAAAATGCATGTGAGATGTTCTTAGGAGATGAATCCTCCATGTTTGTGTGTGTGAGAGAGTTTGTGTGTGTGTGTGTGTGTGTGTGTGTGTGTGTGTGTGTGTGTGTGTGTGTGTGTATA